>NC_056725.1:852616724-852756724 GCF_019279795.1 Protopterus annectens
GTATGGTATTTGTCTCCAAAAGCACCAGCTTACATGGCAATATCCTATAATCTAGCCACGTAGCCAAACTATGGAACAACCTACTCATAAATATCCAGCAAACAGAATGCCACCACCTTTTAAAAGTAAACTAAAAAAACTTTTTCCCTTAACACATCACACTGTAACTATAGCACTATCCCCTATAAGCTACCATCTGGTATTGCTCAAAACCACACTCTGCCACTCCCCCCCCCAACCCCCCATAGCAGCAACAGATACATGCAAATAACTTCACTTATGCTTTCTTGGACTGTTCACCCTTTAATTCCTATAGCTATCCCTGTGTCATTCTACTGACACATTCTAATTCCTGCATATGACTTGGCCACCACATTTCCAACAACTACGTGACTGCATTCTCTCTGTCTTTAAATCTTCCTCTTGTATGCAGTAACTTCCACAAGACAACAATGCAATGCTACTGATCACTTTGGAAATTCATCTACAATCCCCACCAGATTGAATCTTTAATACTGTAATTCTGATGTAAACGAATGTTCAACTTTGTATATGAAATCTCATATGCTTTTGCATTGCATGTAACATGCCTAATCTAATGAATGTTTTACATATGAAATCCTGTGTGACTTTCTGTCATTTTATTATGTAAATTTCATACTGAGATATAAATGCCTCATTAGCATAATAGTATGTTTACAAAATCCCATATGAGATATGTCAGACTTCACAATGCTAGGCTGCAAGCAATATCCAATACAAAAATCACTGTAAATTTATGAAGTACTTTTTGTACCTCATGTTGCGAATAGATGTTTTTGAATATCATTGCAGTGAAGCTTCTCTCCTGGGGCTTCCACTGAAAAGTTTTTTTTTTCTGTAAAACTCAGTTTAACTCTCCTGTTAAGCAAAATAGAAATAAATAAGTAAATAAATGCATGTCTTCTATCCTGTCTCTTGCTTAAATCATTAGCCTCATATTTCCACATAGCCCTTTATTCTTTTTTCCCTTTAAGCTTCATCAAGAAACCTTTTTCTTAGTGCAGAGTATTAAATCTCTGACCCATTACCGAGGTTTGCTCACACTGTCAGTTTGCCTTTAGACCCCTAACCTATCTTTGAATCTCTCATTCAACTCTGCCTAAACCACATCTTTGAAATCCTACAAAATTATTTTTGTGTTTAGTTTTGTCTGCCCAATCTACTGTTGGCTATTAGAACCTTGACCTAGAAATCACTGATCCCCTGTGTCATAGTTAGGACCAGTCAAGCATGAAGTTCTTTATTTTATTTTATTTTTTTTTTAATTTGTTTACCTGGGTAGTACTTTTCTCTACTAATGACCGTTAGTCCTTTTTCATACAGTTCCACACCAGCTGGCTAAACAGCAGCTAGTCAAAGTTCTCAGTTACTACCCACTCACTCTCTATTGTGACACTCAGAGTCTCACATTCTGCTTCTGGTCAATAAACATTCTCATGAGTAAAACTTTCTTCTATTTCCTAACTTGGTCCCTTATTTTTTCCGCAAGTCTCTCATGCTTCTCCTTCGAGGTATCTGGAGACAATGCAGTTTATCTTTTCTACTGTTTCTGCCTCCCTTTCCTTTTCTTAAACTCCTGGAAACATTTGAGGGTTTCTGACCATTGTTGTCCTTGTTCCCTTCATTGGATGGTGTCTCCCCTGCTCTTCTATCTTGCATTAGATGAGTGCCTTACAGAGATCATTTCTAGCCTCTATCCCTAAAAGTTGTAACCATGTCCCACTCCCTTGTTGTCACTGGTTATATTTCTAAGCTTACCAGTAATGCTTAGTCCCCCTGTACATCACTGGTTTCAGGGCCTTTATCTTACATCCCAAACTGTTTTCATTGTTTTTTTACTACTACTTATCAATTCTCTGAGTCACCCTCCTTTCTTTCCTTCTCTGTAGCATTCTGTGTATGTTGTCCCTTTCTTGTGCTTGCATACCTACCCTGCTGTTCTATGTTTGTGAAACCATACACACATTTTAAAAACTTAATTTAAAATGAACATTTTGGAGAGAAAAGTTTAAATCCCAGCTTTGAGCACTACCATCTGTTCTGGAATAAGATGGAATCTGTTTTTGCCCCTCTACCTTCTCCTTTTCCTACTGCTGCACCAGGCCTGATACCCAGTAATCTCCTTCTTTTTTGCCATGTCATCTGCTGGTACAGATAAGAGGTTGGAGAATGCATATGCACATTCAGGCCTGGATTGTACCACAAGCACACATCACCATACCTTATCTGCAACCCCTGAATGCTTAATTTGACAGGTTATTGCTACCTATGTGCACCCCAATGTGGCTCCACCTTTCAAGTTGGTGACCACCTCAGTTACCACAGCTCATGTCTTTCTATGTCTGAGCTCAAGAGTGATTTCCCCATAATTTGATCCTTCTGTCCTCCTTGTCAACTCTTAATCTCTTGGGTGACTGACAAACCAATCACTAAAACTAATTTTCTCTATCTCCATAATGGTTTTTCTCCTTTGCTCCCTATGTCATATTATCACCCTTTCTCTCTGCAGATTATACAGCACCAGTACCTATACATTTTCATTGTTCTTCTCCGTTTCCTCCCTCTCTGAGCTATACTTTCCCTTTCACCTTTCACCTCTTACAACCCCTTGCTCCTCACTCTTCTTTTTCTTCTTTTTCTCCATCTCCTTCTGTTGATTTGTCGACATCTCCAGTCTATAGCAGATAATAATGTTCCATCCCATTATTCTTCTGACACCAATGACTTTCTTCGATCTGTACCTCTACCTGGGACATGTAGTGACAGAGTCACTTAAAGGCAGCCCTTCCTGGGCTCCTTCTAATTGGTGTGTACCATTAACTGCACCCCAACATTGTATCTGTCATCTCCTTGGTGCTCTATACTCCTCCTCTTTCGAACCACCTGTTCCATTTGCCTGTCCCTTCTTCCACCCCTTTGACTGATTGTTCCTACTTCCCCATTTCCCTCATACCTTTCCTCAAAGTATGCCTGCTCAATCACTTCCCCCACCTGCCCATGCACCTGCTTTTTGATTATCTTCCCTTCATCTTGATTGCTTTTTCCTTTTACCTCCCTTTATTTTTTTGCTTACTGCCTATACCTTGTAACCTAATTCCTAGCACTGTACCACTATATCTTACATCTCCCTATGGCCTTCCATATTTTTCTTTTCTTTTCTTTTTTGCTTTCTACCTATTTAGTCCAATATTGCCTTTTGTTATCACAGTCTCTCCAGTTTTTCTCTACACTTCCTCACTGTACTAGAAAGCCCTGATCTAGCCCTGAGTACTTTGCTAACATCTCTTTGTACATTCTCTTCTGGCCTTCGATGTCCCCCCTCATATTCATTCTGTTTCATTTTCTGGACTGCACTTCTTTTATAATTCATTAGCACCCATTTGTGCCTTTTTATCCCAAGCGTTATCACCAGTTTAGGACTGATAACATTTTTAATTCCATTGCCATATATAGCTTATCAAATGGCACAAAGAATACATTAGACTACAGTCTTCTCATGGATAATCATTTTATAGTACTCTTTATCCAACTACTTTCCACATTTACACATAGTGTAGCAGGGAAGTCTATTGTAATTGGTTACAAATTGTACACAGGTAATAAACTAAAGAAGGAATGTCTATTTACATAGTTCTTTTCAGTCAACTCATCAGCTTCACCAGTTGTATAGGTTCATAGGTGTGTACTAGGCTAATAGCCCTGGGGTCTTTACAAGCCTAGCCCATAGAAGTGCCCTGGCATTGTGCCGCCTGTCATTAGTTCCCAGTGCCTCTATCAAGTAGAGCCACTGGAGTGATCCCCGGGCTGAACTTTTTATTTCCCATCTGCTCATCATGATTTCTCTTGAAGAGGGCTAGTGAGGTGCTCTGCTTGACATGTATGGGAAGTCTATTCCAGAGCATGGGGAGTGTCTGGGTTATGAACTTGTCCCTCCAGCATGTTCTGTTGATTGTGGTAATGAGGTTCGGGTCTCTGGACCATGTGTTGCAGAGGGATTGGGATTTCTTTAGATGTAGCATTTCTAAAAGAGCTGGGTCAGACATGGCTTTGTAAGTCAAGTAGAGATCACCTCTTAGTAGACGATATGAGACAGAGAATAGCTGGAGTTTTTTGAGTCTATCCATGTAGGACATGTGTTTAAGGCCTAGGATCCTCTTCGTAAGGTACTTTTGTGGCCTCTCCAGCTGTTGCAGATGTCTAGTGAGGTACATGCCAAATGGGGCAATATACTCTCTGATTGGTCTAATGAGGGAATAGTAGACAGAAATGATGACCTCTTTCTTCCTGGATGCAAAACCCTTGGTAATGAGATATGTCACCTAGAAGGACTTTCTGACCACAGTGGTAATGTGGTGGTCGAAGGAGAGGCTTCTGTCAACCTGTGTCCTCAGATCTCTTATAACAGTGTTCAGTGGACTCCCATCAATGTGGTAATTAGTAGAAACAGAGTTTTTCCCAAAGGGGATGATGAAGCATTTTTTGGCATTAAGCTTATTAGTCTCAGTGAGGTCTTTCAGTAGGATGTCTACATAATTTGGTGAGTTAATAATGGCTCCCAGCTTGCAGTTGTCTGCGAATGTGGTCCTGGTATAAGAAGTTCTAAAAAATGTTTAAACTGGGGTTTCTAACACTACGCTCCATAATGAAATCATATGTGCATGACACATCTGTTGTTATTTGTAGATGAAGGGCATTGAAACATCTTGTGTCGCACACCATAACTTTTTGCCATTGTGTTTCTAGTACATTTGCATGTGGAATAGGAAATGTTTGGATTCACATCAGTAGCAAAAGGAGATGACACTTGTCCTTCTTTAGTTATTTTTTGTAAATGCAGCTTTATGAATTTGTAATGCAAATGTCCTTCAGGATCTGCATTAGTCAGCTTTTGTATGTAGTTAAAATGTAACATTATGAATAGGAAACATCATTATTTTAAGTGCATGATATTTTTGTTGCATCTGATAATGAACAAACTGATGATTTACAGAATGAATTACCATTCCAAATGTCGGTCCAAGTCATAATTACTATTTTTCTTTTGTGTTGGTTTTAAATAGAAAAGGCCAGATTCATTAATGTCTACACTAAGTATACACCATTCTGAGTGAACAGACAACACAAGAATAACTCACACCTTGTTCCTCCTAATTTTAGTTTTCCTACTGATTTTCTTGTAACCTTAAATATCAGGGGAGATTCATAAAAGCTACCACAATGTGTAGCCTACCTCTGTACTTAGTGTAATCTTTCTGAGCAAATAGACAACACAAAAAATGTTGTATGGGTGTTGTACTCTTAGTGTACCTGGTCCCGTTTTATATTCAGTGTAGAAATTCATTTAATTGGTTGTCTTAATTTACAGGTGACTCTGTTTGCATTTCATTAACTGTAGTCTCCTTGTCCAAGCAAATATTTCCTTTTCTCAAAACTACTTTGAAACTATATTAAAGTATTTATTGTGGACTGATTGCTGAATGCTTGTTTTTTACTCTGTGTTTGCTTTTTGAGGTACACTGTTCTTTACTCTTCCACTATAAGTGGACAAAAGTGAATGCACCAAGGGCTGAAATCCTCAAATTGCATTTGCTCACATCCTCTGAACTTATATATACCAGTTCTAAGGTCGCACTTGCTTGAAAAACAGAATCACTTCCACCACAAGTGATTTCTTATGGAGGAACTCTGATTATCAGTGAGATGAAGCTCGGGCAATGAAAGCTTGATAGTTCAGACTTCATCTACCAGTATGGTAATGGTTCTTTACGCAGCCAGGATTGTAAGACATGCACGCAGCCATACCTTATATTCTTACCATATCATTTAGTCTGCTTAAAGTTACTGAGGAAAGGCATCTAAATGTAAGTTGTACAAAGTGTTTATTTATTAATTTATTTATTTACATAATTATGTATTTGCTTTTGTTTATCAAGAGAAATCCATCTGGGAAGGATACCCTTTTCAATGAAGGTCCAGGGAGATGCACTACAGAAATGTATTACATTAAAGGAAACATTCTATACATACATGTAGCATTTAGTGAAAAATTTAACACAGAATGGAGAAACATTCAAAACGTTCATGTACCATTTAGTAGCAGTGTTTACGTGGATGCTTACATGAATGTTTACATGGAATGAATAATATTGTTGAAAATCATGCAAGTGGCTTTAGGTAGCAATTTTACATTGTCTGAATAATGGTATTACGGAAAAGGTCAAATCAAAAGTTTGTTTGTTTGTGTCTTTCGGCTTTTCCCGATTAAGGGTCGTCACAGCGGAACTTTGGTCTGCTAATGATTGGCAGTAGATTTTTACATGCCGAGTTGCCGGCCCTGATGCACAACCTTCAACGAAGGCATGCCCACTCACACATGTCTCCACACAGAAGATGCTCTAGCTGAGAATCGAACAGGACAACATCTTACTGTGAGGCGACAATGCTACTGCAGCACCACCACCGCTGTACAGCAACAAAATATACACCTATTTACAGAGAGAGAGAATTACATGGCTTGAAAAATATCATGTGGACAGTAATTGGATATAAGAGACAGTAGCATGGTATTTGTGGCAAGGTTGTTGTTTGTCTTTCAGCTTTTCCCGGTTAGGGGTCACCACAGTGGAACTCCGGTCCGCTAATGATTGGCAGTAGACTTTCACAAATACCGAGGTGCCAGCTCGACGTTCAACCTTCAACAAAGGCACGCCCATTTACGCATGTCTTTCGAACACCTACCCAACTGCAGAGAGGACATGCAGACTCCACACAGAAGGCACTCCCCACACTCCAGCTGAGAATTGAACGGGAGAACCTCTTGCTATGAGGCAACAACGCTACCGCAGAACCACCGCGGATGTCAAGGTACTGAGAGATAAAAAATAAGTTACAATCTGACTTTAAAAGAATGTCAGGCATTGAAAACATTACGAAATAGAAAAGATCTAATAATAAAACCATCAGACAAAGGAAATAAGATAGTGAATTATGAATGTACTACAGTATTATAAGATGTGTATGGAACATTTAGGTAATACTGAGGTATATATGAAATGTGAGACGAAAGAATATGAACAAGCAATGATTAATTATGAAAAAAATGTTGGATAAGAGTGTAAGGTTAAGTTATTTTACAGAGAAAGATGTAAAAGACAAACTGTTTAATAGGAACAGTGAAAAAGCTGTTTTCTTTTGCTTGCCTAAAGTACATGAAAGTTTAGAGACCCCCCCCCCCAGGTAGGCCTATAATTTCGGCTTGTAAACACTTCTTGCATAACATTGGTTTGGTGTTATATAATATTTTATTGCCTTATGTACAAAAATCACCAGCATATATACAGGACAGTTTCGATTTTTTGATGAAAATTTCCCCTATAGTATGGGATAGAAAGAAATATTGGTTAGTCCTGGATGTCAAAAGCTTATATACAAGCATAAATCATAAAGACAGAATAGATGCTATTAAGTATTTTCTAGGGGATAGCCCCTTTTCAAACTTTATTTCAGATATGGTTGATTTTTGTTTGAAAAATAATTATTTTTATTTTGACAATGTATTGTACAGGCAAAAACAAGGTACAGCCATGGGGGCAGCGTTTGCCCCCATGTACGCTAATTTTTTTATGGCTTTCTTTGAAATTACTTTTTTATTTAAATTAGATTTTATGAAGAAGTATGTTCATTTTTATTTTCGTTACACAGATGACTTAATATTTTGTATGTGAAAATGACTGGGATGAAGTAGAAGATTTTGTAACAGAACTACATAAAAATCCATTTGGTTTAGCTTTTGACGGTTTACAAAGGGGTAAGAAAGTTATATATGTGGACCTTGTGTTAGAGGGGAAAGAGAATGAGAGAATCATGACAAATATTCATAGAACATTTGTGGATGGAAGTTAGTACCTTCAAGCCACCAGTTGCCATCCACCTCATGTTTTGAAAGCTCTACCCTATGGGGAATTGTTACGAATTTCAAAACTATGTAATGATAAAGTTTTGTTGGCACAAGAAATGAATGAAACCATAAAAATGTTTCTAGCAAGAGGTTATGATGTTAATGATATACAAGAAGCCCAGAGTAAAACCTGGAATGAAATAAGACGAATAAATAAAGAAAGGGGGAGTAATAGATTAATTTTTACAGATAGAAGAAATGAAATGGATAAAAAGGGTTTGGTGGACCCTATATATTTTGTATCAGTTTATAACATTAAAAGCAAGGAAATAGTGGAGTTAATAGAGTATTATTGGAAGTAATTAATGCAGAATAAATTCTTGGCAAGTATTTTTCCATGAAAATCTTTTTTCTCATATACTAGGGGTAAAAATTTGAGAGACGTGGTTGTGCATGGTATGTTTATCATGCCTGCCATGGAGATAATAAGGGCACCATTAGTTAAAGGAACTTTGAAATGTGGCAAGTGCAATATATGTTCACACATTGTAAATACATTTCCCAGCATGAATAATATTAGGTTTGAACCTAGGGGCACTTTTTCTTTTAAGAGTAAGGGGGTAATATATGCCCTGAGATGTCCATGTCACCTATATTTTATAGGTGAAACAAGGAGAGAGTTCCGTATAAAGTTCATGGAACATTTAAGGGATATAAAAAACTGTAGGGAAGATAAAGTAATTGCTTCACATTTTAAAATGTTTCATGAAAATTATGCTAATTTATTATATGGTACAGTTTTGGAACAGCTAGAATGCATAGATGTTACAGATGATATATTAAAACAAAGATTGTTGTATAAGGAAAGCATTTACATTTTAAAATATAGTACATTCATTCCTAAAGGTTTAAATAATGAATTGAATTGGAAATGTCTGCTTTAATGAGATAATTGTTTATTTTTTAATTGGTTAATGACATGTAATTAATGGTAGAGTATAAAAGGTACAGCTTTTTGTAGTTATTTTATTCCATGAAGGTGGTTACACCGAGGTGCTAGAATAAATTATTTCTGTTTTTTACTATGTGGTCTTCATTTATTCTGCAAAGCAGTAAAGAAAACATTTGGATTCCAGTTGTGGTCTGAGTAGCATGATATTGTCCTGTTTACGTACAGAATTTCAGTTTCTGGTTCTGATTTAACAAAATAAGGCATTTCATTATGGATAGAGGAAGGTGGTATTTTATGCTTTTAAGAGCTGTGCTTGTACAGGGAAGTGTAGGCATACTGAATGCTGATATTGCCAAGGTAAAAGGCTTAGTCTAGGTAGATGACTAACTACCAAAATACCCATCAGTAAATTTACATTAAATGAGCATGTGACATTTTTCAGTTCCATATCTTGGTGCTTTGTGATCAAATGGTCAGCATTTCTTTAAGCTACAAAAGTTCTTTTTTGTGCATTATTTACAGCATATGACAATCTGTGATCAGATACTTGTTAATCTGTTATCAGAAGTGGAGGACTGGTGACAGTGCCCTATCACAACATAAAAGTCTTGTACTTTTTTGGAAATGAATAAAAATATTTACAAAAAAAAAAAAAAAGTCTTGTACTTAAAGTTAAGTACACTTCACTACAAACACCAATGTGTGGCATGTTTTCCATTCCTGGTTACTTAATTATACAAGATCAACACTGAGAATAGAGTGGATGAGCTGATTATGACATGTGATTCATCTAATGGTAAGTACAGCGCTTGTGATGTGCTGAAAGCAAAAAAAGAGCCTGTGGTATGTCCACACTATGTAATTAAGAGTGGTACCAACCTGCCACATCTTTAGAATGCTTTATATGGCTGCGTGGGTTTAGAAAGATTAATAACATGACATTGTACCGGCACCATCACCTACCAAACATTACTGCATTTTTTTCAGCATGATGTAATTCTGTAACAAAGTAATGTAGTTAATACAGTATACATTCTACCTATGTGTATCAAGTAATTGCAGAATACCCCACAAATATTACAGCAAGTGGTTCTGAGGTGTAGAATTCTGTTATGATTTAAGCTTCATACATAATTTTTCCAGACCATGCTGTTTTTCACATCAGCAGCTGAGTCCTGCATTATACTAATAACATACTAGTCTGACTTCTTTGTAGTATATGGAATCTCATATCCCTAGCCCTCAAACACATGGACAAAAGTGTTACAAAATAGCTATCATTCGTAGAACATCACTACAGTTTGTGTTGTTGTAAACATTACTGCAGTTCTAGGCAGACATCAGAAAAGTTATTGAGAGGGCTGATCTCATTTACGGGTAATGTTAGTGTCACACATAAGCTGCTGGCTTTGCAATGGCTGTGTAATGAATGCTTCAACTGAGATGTAATGTCTTTTGCTTTGTGGAACATGTTTGTATTTAGTTTTCACAGCTGGTTGGACCCATGGGAGGGTCACATGACTTGATGAAGGTTAGTGGTGTCTGGTTGTGGATATGGGATATAGATTTGTGATGTCATGCCTCATTATTTACCATGGGAAACATTAGACAGCTCAGCTAGCTTTTCACAAGGGAAGTGTTTCATAGAACCTCTTTTTATGATTTATACACAAAGAAACCAGTACATCAAGATAGTCAAATTCTGCAATAAACTATTGTTACGTATTTACAGATTTAAAAAGCACAAAACTATAGCAAAGTCTCACCCCTGAAAATAGTCAAAAACATAGAAGCCAGTGCAGACAATTGTAACTAGTTAGTCGAATGACAGGAAATGGTTAATGGGCTGCTACTGCAGACATGACTGAGGCTTGATTCATTCAAACTATGCATTCTACTTTGCCGTAGCTGGACCTGAGGTATAATCACAGAGCTCAGGGATAAAACATTTCCTTTCAAAAGTTGCAGCTATGAGACCACTATACATTTGCAGCAAATCCTACTCCTCTTGGAACTTAGACATAACCAAGACCTTGTGCCCTTACAGTCACTTATATTAAACTAGGAGGTGTGTGTTATAGTCCCCCATATGAACTTATTCTGCAAGTAAAGCCTCCCATCTGATCATTTTAAAACAATCATTGGAAACAACATCATCAATATTATCATTATCAGCTCCCTTTTTCACATTTTCACATGGTGTTGGGGTGTCATGCCCCCTGTCACCATCTCTCTCTATTCAGTGTCATCTCCTAACTTCTTTGACATTCATGCCTGACTGTCACAGGTCTATTCTCACACAATCCATAAACTTCTTTGCTGGATGCCCTCATTTCCTCTTGTCTTCTTCCTGTCTATCCCAAATCTTCTTGACTAGATTGTTTTCTGCTTTTCTGCACATGTTCCTGACGTACCATCATCTGTTCTCATTCACCTTCTCTGCAGTTTGAGCTACTTTGGCTTCTGCTCTGATGTCCTCATTTCTTCATTTGTCCCACAGTGTGCATCCCACCACCCTGCTCATACATTTTATCTCCATCACCTCTAGTTACCTCAGCTGCTCTACCTTTACTGCCTTGGTTTCTCTACTGTACAGTAGTACAGGTTGCACCACTGTTTTGCACACTATCCTTTTCAACATCTTTGGCATTCTTCTGACAAATGCTACATCTGACACTCTTGTGCCATTTGGCTGCAGTCCCTCTGATTCTAGCTTTGACCTCCTCATTTGGACTTCTCTTCTCTTCAACAACCCCTTGTAGATACTTGAAGCTGTTAACCTGTTCACAATTTTCCATTCTGTCTCAATTCTCAGCGTCTTCTCATTTCTTCCATTTGCTGCCATTATAACTGTCTTATCTGTTCTCAGTTTCATCCCATGTGCCTTCAGTTTTGCATTCCATTCCCCTATCCTTTGCCGAAGTTCTTGCTGAGAGTCACTCTGCAATGCCACACCATTTTCATACAACAAGTTTGCTGATCTGTCTTCTTCAACCTGTTTTCTAATGTCGATCATCACCAGTATGAACATCAGTGGACTCAGAGCTGAACCCTGATGCACACCCACTCCCACTGAAAATCACTCTGTGAAACCAAACATACTGTACTGTAGTCATTGGGCCCTTGCACATAGCACGCTCTAATTCTACCTATGTTTCTGGGACTTTGAACCAGCACAGGAGTGGCCAAATCAGCTTTCTTGGGACCTTGTCATATCCTTTCTCCAAGTCTAGGAATGCCCATTTGGATTCATTCCTCATTTCTAGCTTCTTCTCAAATATCTGTCTCACTGCAAACATTAGGATAAGTTATGCTATACCTTGAACTGAATCTGAACTGCTCATTTCCCATCCTGCTTTCTACTACTCTTCGTATTTATTAGTCACCATGTCCAGAACTTTCATGCAGTGTGACAGTACCTCTGTGCTGCCTACACTTTTGAATGACCCCTTTGTTCTTGAACACTGGCACAGGTATGTTTACTCTCCAGTCATCTGGGATATGCCTTTCTCTCCATACTGCTATGAGTAGACTCAGGAGCCATTTCTTCCCTATCTAACCCAACATCTTTTTCATACCTGCTGTGACCTCATATGAGCCTGCTGCTTTCCCTGAATTCATTTTCTTAGTGTTGTTCTTACTTTTTCTATGGTGGGCTCCTCCTCTTTCTGTTATTATAATCTGTGTTTGGGGCAGTACAGCTTCTGTGGGATTTTCTTCATTCAGAAGCTGCTGAAAACACTCATCATGTTTTTCAATGGTGGGAGGAATCCACAGAGAGACTCATGGAGTGCATACAGACTCCAAACAGGCATTGGCTAGAGGTTAGGATCAAATTTTGGCTAGAGGTCAGGATCAAATTTTGTACCTTGAACGTGGGACGCAAAGACCTTAACCATTATGTCAACTAATGAGTCATTGGAGTCTTTCCTTCTAAATTTCCCAGAGTCAGAGGCTGCGCCTTTTGCCATCCAGGTTATGTATTATACATAATGTTGCATAGCTGGTGTGATCCATCTGTCTTCAGTGTCCGGTGGACTGGTGAGCAGGTTGTCATTGGCAATCCTTATGAAGAGTATCTGACTGTTTTCTTTATCTTTCTGTCTTTGCCTTGCAACCTGATATAGTTTCTTTGTACCATGTACATGCTTTTCAGAAGCTGACAGAGTGCCTCTGGTGCCTTTTTTCCTTGCTATTGCAACTCCTTTCTTAGAATCTTTGTTAGCCAACCAGTATTCCTTCCTTGCCTGGTCCTTCTTTTCTGTCTCCCACTTTTTCTTTAGTTCTTCTTTCTTTTGATGATTTCCTTGACTTTGTATTCCACCACCAGTGTTCCTAATGCACCTTATTTCCATACCCGGCTCAGCCAGATATCTATTCTTTAGTCCTCACACATCCTTTCTTGAGGTGCTGCCATTTTTCTTCACCTCCAACTATTTTTTTTCTTCTTCTCGAGGTGCTAGGGTCCTGAGTAATTCCTCGAACTGTTGTACTTTCTCTCCAGTCAACTTTCAAATGTTTAGTCTGGTCTGTGTTGACATTAGAGCCTTCTCTGACCACTGCTTGCTGCTGATTGTGACCACTGCTTGCTGCTGATTGTGGCAACCAGTGGTTTATGCTGTGGGCTGACTGTTTCACTGAGGTTGATTTTACAACTGATGATTATAACCCAGTGCCCTTTCCTTGCTAGGAGAAAATTTACCTGAGTTGCATGGTGGCCACTCATGTATGTGATTTTGTGACTGTTTCTCTTTCTGAACCATGTGTTTGCTGCTATCAAACCATTTGCCATATAGAAGTCTAGAATGGCCTCTCCTTCTTTAGTCCAGTTGCCCCACCCATGTGGACCCAGGCATTCCTGATATCCTGTTCTGTCTGTCCCGCTATGAGCATTCAGATCACCCATTATCAACACCAGTTACTGCTGTCCTGCTATGTCCAGTAGGTCTTGCAACTGCCTTCTGAATGCACACTTTTCCTCATTATCACAGCCCTGCTGTGGGGCCTAGGCTGGATTATGAGTACTGCCCTATCATAGGCTGGATTATGAATACTGCCCTATCATAGGCTGGATTATGAATACTGCCCTATCATAGGCTGGATTATGAATACTGCCCTATCATAGGCTGGATTATGAGTACTGCCCTATCATAGGCTGGATTATGAGTACTGCCCTATCATAGGCTGGATTATGAGTACTGCCCTGTCATTAGGCTGGATTATGAGTACTGCCCTATCATTAGGCTGGAGTCTGACTGCTATGAGTTTGTCACTAATTCTGATGACATCCTTCACTTCTTTCTGAAACCTCTCTCTCACCACAATTCTAACATCATTTCTAGCCTGTCATTCTTCTGAGTAGCAGATGTTGGATCCCAAGCCAAGTGGCTTTGTTGCCCTGTCCTTTCATCTTGTGTCCTGGATACATGGGATGTCCAGCCTCCTCCTTACCATCATGTCATCCACTTCCAAACTCCATCCTGTCAATGAACCTACATTGAGTGTAGCAATTCTTAGTTCATATTTGTCAGGTTGATTGGTTTTACGTCCAGATTTTGCTCAACAGGGCTATCCCAGGTTACCCAGTGTAGACAAACCAGCCTGCCACTGCTGCAGGACTTTATGGTAGGCATACCCTGGCCATTATAAGGCACACACACTCCTCTCACCATTAGCATGGGTCCCTGACACAGGTCAGAGTGGGCTGGGTCCTAACACACTTATCACCAGCAAATACTCATGCCCATTTGTGACAGTTGATATGACTAAATCACCTACAGCCATAGTTGTTAGTCAAGTGGCTAGCCCTGCCATGGCTTGTAGTCTGTGATCCATGTTCTCCTGTTTGAGTACACTGCACACCACAGTCGAAGCCCAAAGCAGCAGATCTATACAACTCCTTCCCCAACAGGGCACCATCTACAATCTGTGCTACTGCTCACAGCAATTTTCTTCAGTGAGTTTGAGATGAAAACACTTATCATGCTTTTCAGAGGTGGGAGGGATCCACAGAGACACAAGGAGAGCATGCAAACTTGAAACAGGCATTGGCCAGATGCCAGGATCAAACTTTGTACCTTGTGCATGGTAGGTAAAGACCTTAACCATTATGCCAACTGGTGACTCATTGCAGTCTTTCACTTTAAATTTCCCAGAGTCAGAGACTGTGCCCTTTGCCATCCAGGTCATGTATTATACATAATGTTACATATTTGGTGTGATGTGTGAAAACACAAGGCGGCTGGTTATGGCGTGCAGTATGCTGGGGTTGAAGTGTTGAAGCTAGCATTATAAAATACTTGCTGTTGGTGAAAATGGGTTTATGTCAGTATATTGATCAATATAGTGACTTGTGGTTCAGAAACATGCAATGTTTGATAATTGCAACTCATACTCCAATAAGTTCTGTCTGTTTGGTGCACACCAGCAAAGGAAATATGCAAATACATCTGCAACTCTGCAAATGAGTCTCTGGTGTGATTCAATAATGTGGAGGGATGTATGCATTAACAATCAGCAGTATGTCACAATAAC
Source organism: Protopterus annectens (assembly GCF_019279795.1). Classification (NCBI taxonomy): domain Eukaryota; kingdom Metazoa; phylum Chordata; order Ceratodontiformes; family Protopteridae; genus Protopterus; species Protopterus annectens. The sequence continues at coordinate 852,632,150 of NC_056725.1, forward strand.
TGTCTTACTGTATCAGCAACATGTATCTGCAGCACTGTAAATCGGGATGTAGCATGCAGTGTTTTATTAGTGAGGTATCTAATAAATCAGTTCCGTACAATATCAGACATCACTTTCCACTCATTAAAAGGCTCTGCATTGCTGATGTCATCATATTAAGATCAAAATGTACAGTGATCTGGGGCACTGAAATGGGACTGACTGTTCAAGGTGATGCCATGCACTGTTGGGCTGTATTCCGTGTGCACTGACAACTTTCACTCATCCTCTCTTATTCTGTCTGTGCTACATTTTTTGCAGCTCTTCTATAAACAAAGCTTTGTATTATCTTATCATGGCAAGACTGTTACACTGAGCTATAAAATATGGGCGAGCAGAATACATAACGGATTATGTGTAGGTGCATCATGGTACCTAAATGCTTCTAGCGTTACAAGTACATGATTAACAGACGTGGGCAGATCTTCAGCCATATTTGATTCGATTATAAGTGTTTTGACTTTGTGACCACTATGAGTGAATGCTGACTTACATGTCTTAAAAAAGAAAGTGGAATGGATCATTGGACATAAAGCATACGAGACATCAGGACTTAACACAACCTGCTCAATCAAACTATCTCTTAAAAAACTGGCAAACAATGATTTCTACTAACTACAAGTAGACTATTTTAAAATATGTACATTCTTTAGCTTTAGTTTTATTATTTATTTTTATTTTTACTTCTATTTTATTTTTATTGCTATTATTTGTTATCTCTATCAACATACCTCTCAACTCTCCAGATATTTGTCACATATTTTTTGTCTGTTCTTCATACAATTTATGTTTTTCTGTCAAATTATTGTGGATTGAAGTCCCCAAATAATACTAAATAATGACAAACATTTGAGTTTCATACTTGATATCCCTCAGACAACACAGTAATGTACAATCTATTATTCTAGCAACTTTCTACGTTTATAATATAAGTATTTTAAAGTCTATGCCTATTTTTGGGCTTTTGTTCCCACATTATATCTGGCATTGTCGAGATTTCTTGCACTGAGAGGTTGAGAGGTATGCTTACCAATCATTTTGCTACATGTTTGAATTATATGTGTGATATATTGGAATCATAATTTTAAGCTGGTATTTCCCACTTCTGTTCTTAGTTGCGTTTTTATTTTTAACTTTTAATTTCTTTTCACCAGTTTTATTTGTATTAATCCAGTCTGTTACCTCTTTCACAAATGCTGTTTCCCATCCTTAGTTTTTGGTTTTGCAGTGCTTACATATACCAAAAAGGACCCACATGACTGCTTCTCTGCTATTTATCTTCCAACCACTCTTTACTCCTTGTCCCCCCCACCAAGTAAATGGATCTGCATTAGATAAATAATGTAGACTGATGGACATATACACCTTAGATACCTGACAACTAATATCTGATTTAAGGCACAGCCATGTATTATTTACCCATTACAGAAAAATGCATTTAGAACCAGACGCATCTACCCTACCCCCCTCTCACATACATACACACACATGTACACGCACACACACACACACACACACACACACACACACACACACACACACACACACACACACACACACACACACACTTTTAAAACAGTTTATAAGATTCTACGTAATTTAAGTTGATAGTTACTTAGAGTCACTTGGGACTGCTATACATCTGGTGTCTTTTGACAACAGGAGTGAGTAGTTTGGTTATTAGTTTTGGACTGCTATGTGCTGAAGTGTCTTGCTTGTATACTTACCAAATATTGCCCACTTCCTACATGATAGCCTAGACAGTTTCTAGTTGCATTATACATTCTAGTTTATAATTAACTCCTTTATTTCTCTATAGACTAAATCATAACTTTAAAGATTCACCTGCCATGACAATTTCAACAAACTAAAATACTTAACTGTCAAACCTTACACTAACTAAATTTAAGTCAGTTATTATTACTATTCCTAATTGAGGTATTTTATGTTATTACACTGCAATAAAATGATAAACAGATATAAACTAGCATTTGTTGACTTCTGCTGCCTTATTTGGGTGTTGAAGGCCATAGTTTTTAACACTAAGGTAGTCCACAAGTCAAAACAGAACTAAAATAGTAATACATAAACATATTCTAACAACCTTAAAAGATAACAAACAAATTCCAGCAATTTTCATATAACTATTTCTTAATAGTAGAAACAATGTATGTTGTTCATTCCACTTCTTGCTAAAATATATTCTTTTCTTGCCATTTGTCTGCTACACAGAATAACCCCCCTAATCCCAGCCTAAAAATCTGTAAAATGTCATGTTTTATTGCCCTGCTATTTCTTTTTCAGACAGGAGGCAGCCAAATGAATACTGGACCTGCTTCATTCTCAAAATATACTGACTGTTAATAAATTCAGTTCCAGTTATATTTTGTCACCTTTCTAGCGTATAATGGTATCCCCTTTTCAAAATGAGACATGACTACAATTAACGCAATGAGCCACATTAGAAAATTGGTACTTCCGCAGATGTGATTAGAGATGCACAAGCCAAATATGTTAGTTTTACTGAATCCTGGTATACGGATTTTCACTGTTTGTCAAATACCACCTCTTCAAGCTATGAAACCTGCTTTGAGAACAGACCTGATCAAAGACTAGGAGTAATACCAACAACGATTAAGACCCTAATTGTCTTTAAATAAGTTACATTTAGTGGACATAGAAAGATTTATGCAGCATTAGTCTATATCCCACCACTGCCTCTTCAAAATTACTTCAGAATACTTAAAAAACTAGCCTTAAGCAAACTGGTGATTTAAATTGACCATACTTTGTAACAAACTTAGACTGGAGTTTTCTTCATAAAACTAAGCTAAATAGGTATCTCAATCTTTGAAGTCTAGCACAACTAATTCATAAACCAAGAATACTTATCCCTCAATCCCTCAGGTGGACAAAGGATTTCTGTCAGATTTTTTTTTTTACCAATATTCTAGAAAATGTATTGATATTAAAGTATTCAAATTCAGTTAATGCCCACTGTCCTGTTTTGTCTTACTAGACTCTAATAATAATAAAGATTCACCAGGCAAAAAAAAAAAAAAATTATACTAGATGCTTTGCAGATTCTGTATAGGTGATTTTTGTCATCGGAGTCAGTATGCACAAGCTAGTCTTTACTGTATAATGAAAATGATCCAACATCTGGTTGATCTCTATTCTATAATGTTATGTCTTTCATTAATATTTCCTTTAGAAAAACTCAGCATAACAAGTCCATAACTTAAAACTTATTTAAGAACTTTTTTTTTGAAAAATCTGTCAAATTCCTAGGATCATTAAGAATATTTCCTAATTCCTCTCATAGTTTCATTCTTAACATTCAAATTCTTAATGCCCCCAGCCTTCCTTTTAGCATGTTAGATCCTACAATGTGAAACCCCGTTACACAAAACTGATTATTGTCTACCTTTCTATTTTAAAACAAAAATATGAAAGTGGGCAATCACTTTTAGAAAACTTTGATTACAACTAAAATCCAAATGTGTACATTCTCCATTACAACCTGCTTTGGTTAGGAAATGAATTATAAGGCAAGCTCTAACTTACATGTTTAATTCACCCTTACCATTAACTCTGCAGCCCCTACTTTTAAATATGTTACAATTAAACCTTTACCTAGAGTAATGTTCTCTTCCACTAAAAAGACTACTGTCCTATAGCAAGCATTTGTCCACATGCCAGACTATTAGAGGAAAATTGTTCATGAGGGAATGTTAGAATACATTAACAAATGTGACATCCTTGTGGATGACTTGTATTTCCAGACACAGTTATAATGCTAAGTACAGAGAAAAAAAACAGTGAGGAAACATAGCAGCCACAGTTCAAAATATCCACTGGTAAAATAGGCAGCAAACAGGCAGCAGGCAAAATAAATCCAAGTATGGAAACACAGCAGTCACAATTTAAAATATCCAAAGGTAAAGTAGGCAGCAAACAACAGGCAGCAGGTAAAATAAATCCAAGTTTAATGCATATACAAACTGATAAGTGCTTTCACTATGGAATCATAGCTTCTTCAGACCCTAATGAAACAACATCTTTACTAAACATTTATATAACACTGTAACGATACACAGACTAATCAAAAGCTAAAACTAATAAAACATTTAAATAGATAAAGCTGAACTCACTAAAAAAGTGAACCCAGCAAAAAAAAGTAGACATTACTTTTTCCTTTTCCTTATGGCTTTTAAAACAGGTTTCAAAGGTACAAATTAATTTAAACCTAACCCCATATGAGAACGCAGTTTGGCTATTCATCTTGCTTCACACCTTTCTGTTTCATTTTCAATGTTACCCAACCTAGCATTCTCATATATAACATCTAACACAGCAAAAGAAAATCTGTGTGCATGACTTTGCATCTGAACATGTTTAGCTAAGGCACTGACAGTACAATATATATGGTCCCTAATATGTTCACGAAACCAACGTTGATTTTGCCAACATAAAATGAGCTGCATTGCTCACAGTTGGCTAAATAAACAATGTTCATGGTATTATAGTTAGCCATAACATTTAAAAAATATTTCTTCCCTGTCTGTGGATGAACAGCTTCATTACCCTCTCTAACATACTGACAAAAATTACAAGTGCCACACTTTTTGGTACCCACTCCCCGTTGTCCATAACCCAACTTATCTGCATAGCACAACAACCTCTTTGCCATATTCCTGTAATAAAATTTAGGAAATGTGCCAGCTAATGCTTCAACAGATGAATCAGAGGTTAAATATGCCAATTCTTTTTAATTACATCAGTGTCCTTATTTATGTCACTGGAAAAAGTCATAAGGACTCTTAAATATTGTGCCTTCTAACTTGTCTATGTTTGTCCCCAATGGGGGTCGTAAAATAGGGTCTTCCTAAGCTGGTGGGCACCTCACATACCCTTAGCTATCTCACTCCCCTTATACCCCCACCCTAGCTTCAAAATCATCCTTCAGGGTCATGGAAAATTCCTCAAAATCCTGGTCATTAACATATAGCCTAGAGGCCCTTAACATTTGTCCCTTCACCACATTCTCAAACACAAGGTTAAGATGCATACTGCTACGATGGACCAAACTCGGTTTGTAACAATCCTTCCTATAAAGGCTTGTAATAAGCCTATTACTACCAGGCTCCCTCTTCAACTTAACATCCCAGTATAGGACTTAGTGGCAGTGAACTGCAAAAGTCTGTAATAGAATGAAGATAGCAAATGAATTTATCTAATTCCACTATGGTGCCAGTACAAACCATAAAAGGTCATCCACAAACCATCGGTAAAATTTTATTTGAGGACCCCCACCATCTCAAACTCACTAGAAACTTGCATTCCCATACAGCCATAACAGCACTGGCGTAGCTATTGGCACAAGGTGTGCCCATAGGTACGCCATGCCTCTTATGGTAATATCTATTGTCGAATGTGAAAATGTTATTTTGTAAAACCATCTCAAGGAGAAATGCAGTGAAATCAATCTGCCTAGCATCCAAATCACTTCTCATTTCAATAAAATGCTTAACCATTAAAATACCCTTCTGGTTAGGTATCACTGTGAACAGTGATACAATATCAAGTGTTACCAAAAGGTTACTAGATGGAAACACATCATCCTTGGAAAACTCATACAAATCAAAAATAAATTGCTGTGCATCTTTTAACACAAAGACATGAGTGTCCAACATCAGTCTTCATTTTTTGTGTAGATAAATGGGCATAGGTTCAGTGAGCCATTCCCCTGGTAACTATAGGTCTAAACAGAGGGTGGTTCATATTCCTATGAATCTTGGGTAAACCCTGAAATAACGGAACAAGAGGTAAATCAGCAATTAGGTACCTGTACAAATCATCAGGGATAGCGTCTTCTAACTTGGCTTTATGGAGCAAACCATGAACACTGCTAATAAAACCATATAACTCAACCCTAGAAATACATCTATAAGTTTCACTACCAGATAACATGGCATTCAAGCTATTATAATAAAATTCACGATTCATAACAAGCACCATACCCCCTTGACAGCAGATTTTATCACAATACTTGGTTCATTCATAAGGGAGCGTAAAACAATCCACTCTTCTGATGACAAATTAACAAACCTGCAACCAATTTTACCTTTCTGTAACAAATTGTAAATATCAGATTCACACATTCTGAAAAACACTTGTAAAGTAGAATTATTGACAGGAACAAATGTACTAGGTTCATGAAATAAAACATTCTTGTCTGAACCAGTCTCTCCAAACTGTAACTTCAACATAATATTTTGCGCAAGCAGTTTCAAATCAAAAATAACATCCACCACATCACAACCTTGTGATGGAATGAAAGATAAACCTTTACTCAAAATGGGCACTTCTGCCTCAGACAGTACCTTCACAGATATATTGTGTATCAGTGTTCGTGTCTCATGAGCCACATTCTCTTCAAATTGTTGTTCTCCTTTCCTTTGTGGCTCTTTTTCCACTTCTCTCTCCCTCAGCTGCATGAGCATGAGCGGTCGGCTGACATATGTGCTTTGATGGGCTGTGGCAGAGTTGGAAAACCCTGCCCCATCAAAGCAACGGCAGTTTTCCTTCTAACCACCGGTTGCTCGGTGGCACTAGTCGTAGCTGGAGTCATCCCTCTTTGGTTAGTATTCACCTGGTTACTGGTCTCATTGGAGAGAGTGGTATATACAGAGTTATCACTCAATGTAGTAGTTGATTTAGAAGAGCTACTTGGTGCTGTTTTAGCTATTATGTCAATTTTTTTAAGCAAGTGCATCTTTGCTAAAATGGTGCAAACAGTAACATATTTTTCTTGATCTTAAAACTGATTTTGAAAGTGTTGCTCATAATCCAGTCCTACAAAAACTCTCTTTTTATGGATTTTCAAATTGTATTTACTGATGGTTTTAAGAACTATCTTCATAATAGAGCATTTCAAATAATGCACAATATTATTTCCACAAAAGATGAGATATGTACAGATAGTAACTCACATGGTTGTCTGCTTAAATAATTAGTGTTCTAATTCTTTTCTTAGTAGTTTTTCATAGAATGTGCCATACATTAACTGCATAAAACCTATCAATGCTTACAGAATGAGTTATATAAAGATTTCAACCTTGTTTGGAATTTGCTTTCTTTTAAATTTACTATTAATCCAACTAAATGAATAGTAATTGTTTATGGAACCCTCTAAAGATGTGAGCTATGTACAAGTTCCATAAATCATTGACGCATGTGGTCATTCTCTTTTGTTAAGCAATCAATAACCAACAGGATATGTCTTACTGTGTAAATAATCATGACCAGGCACATTTTGAGGCCTGATGTGCAGGTAGATTAGTTTTCAGTGATCATTACCTGTTCATTAACACTCTTCTGGTGAACGTTCGTATTTCAGTCAGAGTGGTGATGTACAGGTCTAAGCTGTATATTGGATCAGTACATGCCTCATGGCTATTATATGAGCTAAATAAAGATGCTAGGAAAGCATGTAATAATTCCTTGACCTGAGGACATATTTACATTTATTGTATTAAATGCCCCCACCAATGCAGTACTGACTCAGAAAACTGAAAACAAAATATTACCATTCATTTACCTTTGGTACAGGAAACAATACCACTGTCACACTTCAGAAAATCATTGGTTTCCAGTTACAGCATGAGCAGTAATATTCTTATTATTGTTATGATTATTTACTTCATTAACTTTTAAACTCATTAATGACTCTTATTCTCCACTTTTAACTAATTAACTTAATACTTAACATACGATTTTTGTTTTTAGATCTGAGTAGTCAAGAAGACACTTATGCTATGTTTGGTCAGCTTTCACTGTAGTAATTAACAGCAGAACATTATTTAAAACTGCTCCAACAGCCTGGAATGTGTTAGTTCAAAATTTTGAAAAACTACTAATTACAGTCGAGTTAGACTCACTCTTACTATTAATGGAAATAAGACAGTTTTATTTCATTTGTTACTAATTTTTTTTTTTTTTTGCTGAATATCAACATTAAACTCCTAGTACAATCTTGCTGCTCTATATTCCTGTGTTCTTCATATTTCTGTTCTATCCAAAGTTATATCTTAACTACTTTGGTTTTGTATATTACCATTTCAAATTGTTTTATTATTATTCATGCCATATTTTAACGGTTTCTGCTTTTTACCTCACATCATGAGTAAAAAAGTTTCCTCAGATCAGAGCAGTCACCCAGTTAACAAACAATAAAAACAATAAATAGGACCTGTTCCTTATTTACTTAGTGATGAATGTTGGTCAACTACAAAGGCAGGATTGAATGCAGAATGTTAACGCTGAAGTGATTATGAGTAGTATTATGAAATCACTATTCTTGCAGTTATTTGTAGAAATCTTAATGTGTCTGAAATTAACTGCAGTACAACAGGATGTTTTACCATTGTTTGAATTCAAGAGCACCTTTCTTCAGCATTTAGGTGCAGAAGACAAACTCATTCCTTTAGGACGAAAGACATTCAGGTCCAAATTGTTAAGGGTGATTGATTTGCAGTTTATTGTAGTTCGGTTGATATGACTTCCCTCCTTTTTAAGTTGTTGTGTCTTTCGGCTTTTCCCGGTTAGGGGTCGCCACAGCGGAACTCCGGTCCGCTAATGATTGGCAGTAGATTTTTACGTGCCGAGTTGCCAGTTCTGACGCACAACCTTCAACGAAGATACGCCCATTCATGTATGTCTCCACGCAGAAGACGCTTTAGCTGAGAATTGAACAGGATAACGTCTTACTGTGAGGCAACAATGCTACCGCAGCACCACCACCGCAGTCAGAACTTATTTCCTCTTGTATGCAGGGAGTGAATTAAAGTGAAATTTTAATATGTCAGTCTGACAACCAATATCCTTGCATATTGTTGATGCCCAGAGGAAAAGGGTAATAAGTGCCCCGGTAATAATACCTGAGCTGAGCCTGAAATTAGTCAATATTAATCAGTGCACTCCCCCAGGAACCAAATGTAACTAAACAAACAAATAAGTAATTTTACTAAATAACACTTGTGCAAGTTGCATTTTTTATATAATTGATTGCATTTTCACTTTCCTGTATTTGATCCTGAAGAGGAGATTTCCCCTTATACCAAGTTACTGAAAACTTGGTGGGGATTCCATTAAGATCAGAGGTACAAGAAGCACAGACTTTTTTAATGGGTGTAGAGGTAAAGATCTCAACTCAAATGAAAAAAAAACAAGCTTGTTTGGGAATATATGTTTTGTAAACAAGCATCACTTTCACAGTGGTAACTCTCCCCTGAATCAATCTAGATAGAAATATATTACATATGAAAGCAATCACTGAAAAGTATCTTCTTCTATGAGAAGAGAATACCCAATTGAACTGGAACTTAAGGAAATGTTGATGTTATCAGTGGATTTGAAGGAGATATCCATAAAAAGTACACACTTCGTTTAAACGGGGAGTATGTGTCCAAAGAAAAAGCTTACAACTTTTCAGAGCAGATTCCATCAATAAAACCGAACAAGTTGTTTTTCTTTAATTACTGGCAAGTTGACTGAAAACTGTTTGATGCAATTCTTAAAATAATTAGATAACAACATCTAAAATACTTTTTGAAGTCAAAACTGATAGCTGATATGCTTCTTCGCAAAAAAAAAAAAAAAAACTGCGTTCTACCTCATGTTATCACCTATATAGCAACTTTATATTAGATGGTTTAAACACATACTGTTTCTATATTTGCAAGAAATCTGGTTAAAGCCAAAAACAATGGGGGGGGGGGGGCAAAGCCCTATAATTACAAAGCCCCATAATTAGGGACAGATTTTAATTATTGCTGATATAACCTTAAACAGTTGCTAGAATAACAGGTTTTGCAATTTCATGCATTTTTCTAAAGGATATGCAGTCTAAAACTCAATTGTTTGTCAGTGACTTCAGTTCTCACTGATTTACTAGAAAATTACAAATTTTATGAGGTATAGACCACAAATAAGAGGTGAAAATCTAGACATTCTGTCAAAATCTGGACAGTTAAAAGGTAGGCTATTTTGCATAATCATAGTGAGTGTGCACTTCATTGCAACAGTCATGGTGCTCGATGGAGATTTTTCACTTAGTACACAGAGGTGTGGTGCATGTTTGCTATAACATTATCACTCATGAATGTCTATTTAGCGTGATTGAGATGTAATTAGCCACATTCTGTGTGACTCTGACTAGTGTTTATAGCATGGCATATTGTTTATTTTTATACAATATGCAGTTGCAATATGGAAGTAATTAGTGCTTACCCTCTGTATCAGCACTAGTAGAAGCTGTCTCTGCAATGGGTCAAGATCAGTGAGGAGCACAAAAAAAATTATGGTCGTGATCCCTTCACCTCGTCTTCTGCCACTGATATATATTTAGGTACTGGAAAGGGTAAAGCACAGATGTTAGCTTATCAGAAGTGTGTCACTGTATGCCATGGCATTCTGAAATTCTGTGGAGTTTTCTGTTTTTCTTAAAAGGTAATTAGCATAATACATAGTCATGTTAACAAGCTACTTTTCACGTATGAGAAGTGTTGTCTACTTTCTACCTTAGCAGGAAGCAGAAAATCTTCTTAATGAGGCATGTACACCTGGATCATGAGTTCAATGTACAACTCTATATGCTTGTTTTGTTTGTGTCTGGTACTGGTGTGCAGCGATGAAGTGAAACTGGAAATTAGACATTGTGCTTACTGTATACAGACCCAAACCCAGAACGACAACCACTGAACATCCCGAAGAAAAAAAGTTTCCTTAACATGCCCACAATATGTCTCATGTGGCCTGATAATCTAAATTTCCCATAAATATATATGCAATATGTGAGTTTGTGTTCTGCAGTGGACTGGCATACCATCCAGGAATGTCTCTCCTTTGCTTGCAAGAACAGGTTTCAGCTTTATCACAAACATAAATAGGATAAAGTAGGTATTTAGAGAAGAATGAAGGCCCATTTTGTTCCAGATGAAATGGAGCATAACACCATAAACAGGCGTAAAACAGGGTTTGCAAAAAACGAAAGAAAAACTGGTGATAAATGAAAGCTAAATACTAGGCCTCACACATTTTAAAGTTAGGCAAAGGTACTATCTAAATGCATGGATTCTATGCAAAGTACAGTTCATAATGCATAATTCTGGAGCCCCAGTACCAAAAACTCTTCTCTCCTCTCACTTCTCGCCACAGTTAACCACAACACATACATCAATATATGAAATCTGATTATGATTTATGGAGGGTAAATCATCTTTTTCTGGTAATGCAATATGACTAGGAGCTCCAAACAGAAAACATTATAAATCTTATATTTGCTTACAGCAAGCATTAGAAGTAAGTAAATGCTTTGTAACCAAGAATTACAGTATGATTCTGTCATAATCAATGAAGTCAAAAGGCTTTTCCTTACTATTTCATACTGTAGGCATGCAGAATATGTGTCAGATTATAGTATGTTACAGTTATCAGCATATTTTGATGAAGAGATGATTTTTATATAATTGGCAGATTAGGAAAACTTTGAAAGTATGATCACATATTCAACGTAGAATATAATGGGCCTACAGTCCATGGTTAACCCATTTTCTTAAAAATTATATTAACATCCAGATATTTTTGCATTAGTTTGCCACTGAAACCATACAGACATCAATGTATTATACTATGGACCTAATAGCAATGCTCACAGCTTTCTCCAAAAAAGCTGATGCTTCTACCTCATTTTATAGTATGTCAGCATTATATAATGGAATTTTAATACCTTCTGTCTTTTTTATACTTTTTTATTACTCATAAAGATTCTACAATTAAAAATATGAAAACAACTTGAGAGATCATGCAAATCACATTGGCATAAAATCACACCTTGATATTTAATTTCAAATTCATTATCACAGCAGCTATCACTTAATCTCCCTTGCAGTCTCAGCTGCAGTCAGTGGTCACCATGACACACTGCAACCTTCACCACCAGAAACAGACCACATCCCAAAAGTGTGTAGACTGATGTCACAAGCTGTCTGCACTGGGTGTGCTCCAGAATTGTCTAATGGTGGATGATTAGGGACCAGTCTGTACAGCCTTTCATTCATAGTCCTCTTCAGACGTTAAAAAAAAAGTTATAACTCCTTTTAATGTACTGCTGCATCTGACAATGAGAGGAATGCTTTCTCTTTACAGAGCACACAAGATGGAAAGTGGAATTATAGTAAAATATCTTGATCGCATGCTTGTGGGAGGCAGAATGATAGATGACGCACTGATAATCATCTAACTACCAAACAGTAACAGACAACTTTGGAGCAAAAATTGCATCTGACACTGTATAGACATTACAATTCTGCGAACTCTCATGCTACATCCTCTTGGAGTTGAAAGCTGTTGTAGTATTGTTTATTGTTGTTGGAGCTGTATATTTGACTAACCTATTCAGACCATAATTCAGCTGACCATTTTGGTATTTTCCAGAGTTGGTAGACTGCCATTGTAAGGTTGAAATGGTGACTGCATACCTCTCATATGTCCAGATTTTTGCAGAATGCCCAGATTCTTGCCTCATATTTTTGGCCTGTTACTCAAAATAGTTGTGGTTTTCTGGCAAATCAGTGAGGACTGACATCATTAAATAATGACAGACATTTGAGTTTCAAACTTCATATCCTTTAGAAACTGCATGTTAATGCAACACCTGATATTCTAGCAACGTTCTAAGTATATAAAAAGCAATATTTAAAAGCTGTCCCTGATTCTGGACCTTTGTTTCCCCCTTTTTGTTTGTGTCCAGATTTCTTGCACTTAAAGGATGAGAGGTCTGGTGGTGAGGTTAGATTTCTGGAAATATACTTTGGTACAAACTGGGTTGCCTGAGTCTGCCCTAAGTAAGTTACAAGTGAAATAAGTGTATGATTATTTGTGTGCACTCACCTGCATGCACATGGTGAGTGTATGTGTGTGTGTGTGTGTGTGTGTGTGTGTGTGTGTGTGTGTGTGTGTGTGTGTGTGTGTGTGTGTGTGTGTGTATGTGTGAGCATTTATTTGGAGTATTAAAAAAACACAACACTCAATTATTTCATCATCTACACTGCCTTCAGAATTATGATTAATCTGAAATAGATGTCAGCGCCAGTTGAGAATCATGGCTGTATATCTCTTGTCAAAGTCAAGGATATGTGGGAGATGCTTCAGTCTGAGTTCTGCACAGTTCACAGTATAACCATACCAGTTGCTGTAAATCTGTTCTCTACTGTTCCTACACCACAATAAACTGTTAAATACACTTCAATAACTTCAATTTTGATTCCAATGGGAAATGTCCGAGAGGAGCTGGACAATGCATAAGTAGAAAGTAAAAAGTAGAAACGTATACATCAATGGAAACCTGTTAAAAGATATGTTAGGTGTTAAATGGTTAGGAGCTGTGTTCTGCCATGGTGTGCTATTGGCTTCATGGGTGAAAAAAGAAAGTCTGAGATGCCTCCCTTCAGATTAATGAAATTGCAACTCTGTTTCTGCATCAGGGTCTAAAGGCATTTCTGGGTGGACATGCATAGAGTAATAAAACATACCCAACACAGTTTAAAAGCTATAGTCAATTCTGCGAGTGATACTGTTTTCAGAATAATTCTCTAGAACAAATGGTTCTGTTACATTTCCAAGGAAATGTGACAAAATACATTGCCTTTTCAAATTGTAGACAGTGACACCCTTTTTTTGGAAAAGGCAATAGCAATTCGAATGATGATAATGATGACTGACTACATTAAGTTGTATTTTTTACTTTTTGGTGTCAGAATATTAAAAGGTTGGGGGTTGCCACTATAATAGGTGTTTGCACTCAGCCCTGCAAATGTTTCAGTAGCTATATTTCAAACTCAGTGCAGCAAGGGAAGTGGGTCACTACACTCTTGAGATGTAATGTTTAATACAAGATGTTAAACCACAAAACTTTCTGTCCTATTTAGAGACAGAAGAAATAGATGTTTAAATAGCACAATGCACAAGCCACGTAAAAGCAGGAGATAAAAATAAGGTTTATTAAATCTCTGTGAACCAATACTTACAACATATATAATATTAATGTAAAAAATTTACCCACAAAATCAACATACTAAGGAACACAAAACAGGAGTAATTTTATCTTGTGATAATCTTCTGCTGTGCTGTTTTACTTGAATCATATATTACACCCCCCACAACCTCTGTAACTTGAACCATTTGACTCCCTCACTCTTGACACCCCAAACCAAACTGCATTGTACCGACCACTACTTTTCCAGTCTTGCCCAAACTGTAGAAATTCACCTACCAGAAATAAATTTCCCTTTCCTCACTTCCAGAGTTCAGCTCAAAGAATAACTGCATCCAAAATCTGACTGCAAGTGCTTTTCCACTAGACACATTACCTAAATCCTCCCTCACCTACATCACTTCTGTTTCCACCACCTGTTCTCACCTATTGCTTATTTACTACTAAAATAAATTTATGTTTGTTATTCTTTTCTCTTAATAACGTTTGCTCACTGTTTCAGTTGTCTGCTGGGCATTGCACGTTCTGTGACTGTTCATGACTCAGTTCTGTTTTATTTTGTGTGTGTGTATATATTGTGAATTCCTTTACCCAGTCTGTGCCTGCAGATGGTCTGTTGTAACTATGGTAATCAAACTTAAATAAATCAAAGAAATAAATTAGTCTATTTTTTATGTTGAACTGCCTAAACTCAGTTGAACTGGTGTTCAGGGAACTCCATCATGTGTTTCCACAGCGCATTTTTGATGTTTTTCTAAATAATTTTTGATGTTTTTGTAAATAAGAGGCTAGAAGGGTACTTTTTCCCATTTTTAGGAAAAATAGCCCAGGTAGAAAGGAAGATGGTCCTGGGTCTAGAAGTGAAAAGCCATTTGAGGTTGCATTGGTACTATAATTTCATCCCCTTTATGGGAGAATAAGACATAATCAACCAGAACTGGGTATTGTTTGATTGTGACCAGCAATATAAAAGTAAATTGGGTGATAAACCATTGATTGCGTACAAAAGGGACAAGCCAATTAAGAATTTACTAGAAATAAGTTCCTCAGATGAGATGAAAGGTTGCATGAGGAAATGCGGTCGGTGCACCAATGCCCTTATATTATAGAAAATGAAGTAATAAATATTTTGGGGTATGGAAGGGTATTCCTTAAACAAAGGCTAAATTGTACTAGTAAATGTGTGATATGTGTGGCTATCTGCCAGCAGTGTCAACAATTTTACATAGGAAAAACAATAAACTGCCTTAATAGGTTCATAGGTTCATAGGTAGATGCTAGGCTATCTGCCCTAGGGCACTTATAAGCCTAGCCAGAGTGTATTTGGCTTCTGCCTCCCTATTAGATTAGCCTACTGTGCCTCTGTAAAGTAGGTCACAGAAGGTACCCTTTTAAGATTAGTTTACTGTGCCTTTGTCTAGCAGGGACACTGGGGAGATCCCAGGGGTGAATTTCCCATCCACGCGTCCAAATTTCGCTTGAAGAGGGTCAGCGAGGGGCTATGTCTAACATGAATTGGGATTCTATTCCAGAGTGAGGGGAGCCTCTGGGAAATGAATCTGTCCCTCTAGCATGTCCTATTTATTTTTGTGCTGAGGTTTAGGTCCCTGGAGCATGTAGCTCTAAGGGACTTGGATTTTTTGAAGTGGAGCATGTCCATTAATTCTGGGTTTGACATGGCTTTGTACGTCAGGCATAGATCGCCTCTGAGTAGGCGGTAAGCAACTGAGTAGAGCTGGAGTTTCTTTAATCAAGCTGCATAGGACATCTGTTTGTAGCCCATGATCCTCTTGGTGAGGTACTTTTGGGGTCTCTCCAGTTGCTGCAGGCCTGATGAGTAACAAGTAGAGGGGCACAATGACCTCTCTTGATCTAGATGCGAACCCTTTCGTTATAAGGTGGGCTATATAGAAGGTCTTTCTAACCACTTTGGCAATGTGATTATCAAAGGAGAGATTACTATCTACGTTGGTCCCCAAATCTCTAATTACTTCTTCTGTACTTAATGGATTATCACCTATGTGGTAATTTGTTGGCACCTTGTTTTTCCCAAAGGGGATGACTATGCACTTTTTAGCATTTAGCTTGAGGCCGTGGCTCTGGCACCAAGCATCCGTCTCTGTGAGACCCTTTTGGAGGATGCTTGTGTCAGCTGGAGATTCGATTATGGCCCCCAGTTTGCAGTCATCTGCAAATTTTGTCAGCCATAATCCCCCTGTGTTAGCCTGAACCTCAGAGAAGTATATACCAAACAAGAGAGGTCCCAGAACTGAGCCCTGTGAGATGCCACTTGTAACTGGTTTGGATTCGGACATGGCACCTGCGATTCTGACCATGTGGGTTCTATCTCTGAGCCAGTTTGCAACCCATCTTGTGATATAGGGGTTGATATTTAAGCTAGTACGCTTATTTATGATACCCGAGTGGGGTATTGTGTCGAAGGCTTTTGCGAGGTCCAGGTAGGCTGTGTGGACTACCTTGCCCTCATCTATGGCTTTGGTAACTGTTTCAAAGAAATCAACTAGGTTTAAGAGGTAAGATCTGCCCTTAACAAAGCCAAATTGGGTAGGGTCTAGTGTCTGGAGGCTCCCAATGTTCCATGATAATCCGCTCCATAGCTTTACAGACCAGACTAGTCAGGCTTATGGGGTGATAGTTTCTGGGGTCCATTGTGGCACCACCTTTGTGGAATGGGACCACTGTAGCTGTACGCCATTCTTTGGGTACATATCCTGTAGTAAGGCTAAGTCTGATCAGTGACTTAATGTGAGGGTTCAGTTCTTCTTGGAGCTCGTGTAAGACACAGCCTGGGACACCGCCCGGTCCCATAGATGCTGTGTTTTTTGCTTTGGAGAGGGCAGCTTTTACCTGTGCATCTGTGATGTCAGGGAGGTTACATTCAGTTGGGATAGGCATTTGCTCCTTTGGGGGGGAAGGGGGGGGGGAGTTTGCTCTGAATCTGTATGGCAGGATGCTGGCTATGTCTGTAGGTTCGGTATATTTTGTACTGTTATGCAACAATTCAGAGCATATCTGGGAGTTTCCACCCATGTTCCTGACATAACTAAAGAAGTCCTTGTGATTATCTTTAGTGTCTAGGGCAATTTTTCTTTCGAAACTGGCCTTTGATGATTTTATGAGGGATCGAAGTTTCTTGCTAATACTGATCAGAGATGCCTTCCCTTTTTGGGATTTTGCTCTGTCGTGAAGTAGCTTCCTCCTTCTGTTGTATAGCTTATTTATGGCCGGGGTCCACCAGACCAGTCTCCGGTTTTTGGAGGAGTGAGTTTTGGTTTTATTTGGGATAGCACAATCCATGCATTCCTGCAGGTGCTCATAGAATGCATTTGTAAAGGATTCTGCGGATTGGGCTGTATTATCCTCTGGCCCAGGGGCTTTGAAGGATTCCACCTCAGTCTTGAGAAGTGCAAAGTTGGCTTTTGAGAAACTCTTTACAGTGATTTCCTTGGCTGGGGGTGGGGACAGGATATGGATGTCCAGGGAAATTTGTTTATGGTCTGATCTTACCAATGAGGGGTTTACCTCTGGTGTGGAACATAGAGTCCCCATGTTGGTGATGACCAGGTCCAATATGTTGTTCCCCCTTGTGGGAGTGGTGACCAGTTGTTCCATTGCGTAAGAGTTTATAATTTCAAGGAACCGTTGGACGAGGGTGTTTGGGCTTGAGTAGTTTTCCCAGTCAATGTTTGGGTAGTTGAAGTCACCCAATAACATAGTGTTTGGAGAGACCTTCATATTCTCCAGTGTTCTCAGGAATGCCAAGTGGGGTTCCTGTAATAGAGAGGGTGTTCTGTAGCAGGCTATAAACTGAAAGGCAGTTTTGCCCACTGTTAGTTGCACATGGATGGTTTCTTATGCTTCGTGCAGTGCCACTAACCTGGAGGTGTAGATATCTTTGATGAATATAGATACTCCCCCTCCTTTTGTACTTCGGTCCGAGTTTTGGGGCTGAAACGCATGGTATGAGTTATAACCTGGTAGTGCTGGGGTGCTCTCAGGAGCCTTGAACCAGGTTTCTGTTACTGCAGACATCGATTTTCTCCATACTGAGGAGAGCCTTGAGTGCGTGCATCTTGAGGTTTAAACTTCTGGCATTGAGTAGCATTACCTTTAGTTTTTTTAATCTTGGATTGTCTATGGAGATGGGTTTGTCCTTTGAGCCTTGCCTAAAAAAGGCACTATGGGGGTGGCAAGAGCCTTGGCCAGTATATGAATGCCTAAGGGTGACAGGTGCAAGCTGTCCCTAGCGAAGCAACGTGGCTTGTCGAGCATGTCATCCCAGGCTGACAGACACTGGATCCCCTTTGAATGACACCAATACTTTAGCCAATTGTTGAAACTGATAATTTTGTCTTTATACTGTGGCATCATTCTTGGTGAGGGCAAGATGCTACTCAAGGTCAGGGTCATACCAGCCTGGGCTTCATGGTCAGAGAGCTCCTCTATGTCTCTTTTCATGTAGTCCAGGGAGGTACGTGTCAGGTCATTCACACCAGCATGGACAATGACGGAGTCATACTTGTGCTTGCATTATGTGGTGGATCCTGGCACCTGACAGGCAGCTTACAGTGACCTTCTCCTTGTTCAGTCTGGTGAGCGGGATGTCAGTGTGCTGGACAATAGAGTCCCCTATAACAAGTGTATTTGGTGTGTTGTTTGGCCTTAAGGGCTGTGGTTGAGAGGCACACTGATTTTGTGAGATATGTGATTCATGGGTATTGTTGAGGGGTGGCTGTTGCTTGGATATCTGCTTAGGAGGTCTTTGCTGTTTAGGCAGATTTTTATTTAGAGCCTCTGAGTATGTTTTTGTGTGTTTATGTGTTGGGTATGCAGATGCAATAGGTCTATGTGAGACTGGATTTGTGTGGTTACCTTTTCCTCCTGACTGACTGTGCCAGTCTTGGGTTGAGAGAGCTCTGCCTCCAGTTTGGCTGTGTAACTGCATCTCTCACATGTATTAGAGTTTGTTGGAAGGAGGAGAGGGTTGTCTGTGTACATAAGGCAATTGTAACATTGCCTCAAAATTCCCATATTCACCAACTGGACTGGAGAGTAGCCTTGAAACTGACCCTTGGACATACCAGATTAGTATAGGGAACTGTTTTTTTACTGATAAGATGATTAGGAAAGGGAACTGATTTTTCACTTGATCAGGAAGGACCAATCGGGAGTCTAATACTTATGAGAAGTCAAGGAGGGTGTAGTGCTTTAGTTTGCTAGTGTTTCCTTATAAGAGCTGAGCAAGTGCAGGGCTTTAGAAAGAGAATAGAGTGATTACTTTGAGAGTTTGAACAGTTCTAAGGGAAAATGTGAACAGCAGACTTTCTGGAGCCTGGAATAGTTTAAACCTGTTTAGGCTGTGCTGCCCGACACTGCTCAGTGCGCAAAACTGCGCAAAAAGAGAGTTGTAGGGTTTTAAGAGAGAGAGATCAAGGAGTTTAGAATTGACCCAAAATGGCCAATAAAACTACAGCTTCTAAACGGATCTATCGACATGGGTATGACATCAAAAAGAAAAACATCAAAAATGCACTGTGGAAACACATGATGGAGTTCCTGAACACCAGTTTAAATTAGTGCCCTAGAAAAAGTGTGTAATAAGGGGAGGGGGGGCCCGATGGATGTACTCCTTGAATACAGGGAGCTTATGTGGCAACTTAGGTGTAATGCCACTTACCCCCCCAGGGCTTAATGAAATGGTGTCTATTTCTAGCTATTTAAAATTAAAAGCGGATTTTCACATGTGAGGTCAATGCATGGCAGTTTTACAATACAAGTTTATGCACTATGTCTGTTTGCACATTATTTTCACTGCCCGATGCTTTTTAAACAATTCTAGGTCAGTTGCACATTTACTAATTTCTATATTATGAAATTAGAGTTTTGTATGTTTTATAGAAGACATTGTTGTATTGTTTGTGAAAAAAATGGGTCTATGGGTGGTTGCTGCTTTAAAAAATAGTTTTAAAAAATATGGTGGGAAGTTCAATGTTGTCACAGGATGTGATGTGGTTTTATCTATTTAAACTGCTTTGAATGTTATCATGCTTATTCTGAAGAAGTATTTTGGCTCTACAGCTGATGAAAGCGCTCAAATAAAGTGATTTTGTGGACACCTGTGCTGTATTTCTCTATTACCTGGTTCTACAGTTTTGGTGTTTGTCATTGTGTTTTTCTATGTATGGTCAACTTATATCAGTTGACTTTTTCTTCTTCTTCTTTCAGCTTTTCCCGGCTAGGGGTCGCCACAGCAGATCACCTGTCCGCTCATGATTGCTAGTGGAGTTTTATGGTGTCGAGTTGCCAGCCCGGCACTCAACCTTCCACAGAAGGCACACACATTCACACACTCACACCTAGGGCCAATTTAGAGTGTCCACTCTACCTACAGCATGTTTTTGGGATGTGGGAGGAAACCGGAGCACCCGGAGGAAACCCACACGACCACAGGGAGGACATGCAGACTCCACACAGAAGGCACCCCACCAAGAATCGAACCGGAGAACCAACTTATATCAGCTGACAATGCATAAAATTGACAGTATGAAACAGGATGATCTCTGGGGAAGGGAATTATTCCCTTTCTCCAGGGACTGTGTGAATACAGAGATACCATACATAATTAGCAGGGGTGTGGGGTGCAGTCTCCTTACATTGGGGGTGCAAAACACTGTTTTATAGATTGCGTGCTCCAAGAAATAACCTAGGAGCATATACAGAAGAGTGTTGATCTTGTGGTATTCAGAGTTACTGTGTTGATGATAAACTGACCTTACCCACAAAAAATATATATATACATACATATATATATATATATATATATATATATATATATATAGGTCTACTCCAAATGATTGAAAGGCCACTTACCCAAAGATGATATCACAGAGACAAGATCGTCAAACCCTAAATTGAATGAATGATCATGTTGCCAAAATATATCCCATGGCAAGTATCCAGTCGATCAACATTTAAAAAAAATATACTGCACTATCTCCAACCCACCCAGGTGGGGGGCTTTGCCCCCCACTCCACCCAATGTGGGGGGCTGAGCCTTCCACTCCCCCTAACTAAATATACCAACTCTGCAATTGCACTACTGTGGGGAAAAGGGCAAATTTCCCCATGTTGGCTAACTGGATACTTACCATGGGAAACATTTCAGCAACGTGGCCGTTCGTTCAACTAAGCTTTTCAGAGATCTTGTCTTGGCAATGTCATTTCTGGGTAAATGGTATTTCATTCATTTGAAGCAGACCCATATATATATATATATATATATATATATATATATATATATATATATATATATGTGTATATATATATATATATATATATATATATATATATGTGTGTGTGTATATATATATATATATATATATATATATATATACACACACACACACAGTTAATATTATAGTAATCTTCATAATTAGTAGCAGATAGCTAGGAATATTTCCAGAACAGAGCATTATACATTGACAGTCATAATGTACTTTTTTGCCTTCCACCATGACATTTCACATTATATGCCCCACAATAACATGCAGCTCACTCAGTAATGGAAGTATAAATGTAAATATGAAAATAAGCACAATGCTGGGTATTCAGAGACGTTAGCTCTGCAGCACTTGTAGCACTATTTAGCCATGTATGGGTTGGTACAGGGAATTATTTGATTTACAGACATGCAAGACTTACACAGAGTGAAAGCTCATTAGTGACTTGTCTGGATGTGTCTGAACCGAACAATCCCCTGTACCCCACACATAGAGCTGTTACATATTCTCCTAGAGACACCCATCCACACCCATCCACAACTCTCAAAAACATACAGATTTCTACAATCATACACAGTCACAGAGACACCTGGACAGCCATTAAAATACACATATGTACTGCTATAGTCATAATCATGCACTCCCCCCCACGCACACACATAAGCTTAGAGCCTTACAGAACTTACTTGCTATACAGCTGTCTTGCCTGCTGTTGCCATAGATAGCAAAGTGTGTATACCATAAAAATACTATGTTCAGTCCTCACTACTCTGCTCTGAAATCATGTGGTAAGCTTGCTTTGAATTACTGTATAGTGTTATTTTGATTCCAGTTTAAGTCTGCAGAAAAGAGCACATAAGTAATTTATGTTAACCATGCCCGTGGACTGCTGCATTTGTATGTTGCATTATCCAGCATTCTGTTGTGGCATTATTCACCAGAAGCCTCATACTAGTGTAGCACTTCTGCAGTCTTTGAATCACTTCCTCATAAGGCCGTGAGCAATCCTGTTAAAACACGATTGTCCAGTATATTTGTTTCTGACTACTGTCCTATAAGTGACAAACAGTGGTTAATACCTTCACTGCAGTGTGTCCTAGATTATCGGTATTAGTGTTTTTGTGTTTCCTACAACTTGCTCTTTCATATGTTTCCTAAGTCACTTAGTTAAGGAAGCCAATCCAAAAAATGCCACAATGCCATAAAGATCTGTAGATGTTAAAAGGAAGTATACAAAAAGGTCCTATAGATTTGACAGAAATTTGTTTCTATATGTTTTACTTCTTTTTTCCCCTATCTGACCAATACCCCAAAACCAGCCCTCATAGATACAATAAAAAATGCTCCAAAAATTAAAACTCACATCTCTGGTTGCAGACAGCATTAATATTTCTGCAGAAGCCATGTCCTACCCATTTTCCATTCTACTCAAAAGGTCAATTCAAGAACAGTGCACTCCAGCCATTTACCTACTACATTTTACCACTACCTAAAGGGGAAGACTCTGAAGCTATATTACTCTCACCCAACTGCCATGCCACTACCTTCTCAAAAATCCCTGAGAAATGTCTCCATACCTACTTGCTCCAGTATCTCTTAGATGATAAAATTATCTCCCATTCAAAATGTGGCTTTATACCGAATCATAGTACTGCAACAACACTTCCAAACTTCATGACTGTCAACCACCAATAGAAACAATAGTAAAATAGTCTCCGTTCTATTCGTAGATCTCTTTAAAGCATTTGACATGGTCTCGTAGACTGTATTCCTTTAAAAAGTAAATCTCGTAGGTCTTTCAAACCAGCTGTACAGTGGTTCAGTAGGTACCTTTCAAAGAGATATCAAGCAATCAACTTGGAATCTAAACTGGTTATGGTAGGGATACACGTGTATTCAATATTAGGGCCTTTACTTTTCAAAGTTTTCATAAATGACCTTCAGACAACCTCTCATCATCCCATGTTGGTACAATCTGCAATTGACTTGACTGTCATCTGTGTATAGGAGAACATCTTAATTAATTGCTAACAAAATCTCAAGAAACTTTTCTTCCATTGATTCATAGCTTAATAACTCAAACTCTTGCTAACTCTAAAAAAGAACAAATGATTCCTCTTTACTTCCAAATTGCACATTGACAGTAACACAGACCTAACCATTGCTTTGTTTAATTTTGAACAGCTAGAGGCTTATTAAATAACATTCATATTCAACAAATTACTCAGGGCCACTATTGATGAAAAATTAAAAATTGACTTATACATACAAGAAGTGATAAAAAAGACAGATAATAAAATCAGGAAACTATTGCACACAAATAAATTCCTACCTAAAGACATCATGAAAATAGCAGCCTCGCTCTGCCTACTTCCACCACTACTTTATGGCTCACCCATAGTTACTAACCTGCACTCCAATGTGACCACTAAACTGCAGCAAAGCTGCAATAAAATTGCAACATTTGCATGCAGTGTCCCCTGCGGGTCTCATTATTTAACAGCCCTCTAAAAACTTAAATGTCTGGAATTACTTCAACAACAGCTGCACTTAGTTACTTATGGCACACAGTCTGGTCCGCAAACAGAACAAATGTTCCAGTCTAAAAATATTCTTATACCACACATACCAATAAAAAATATGCAATTCACATATGAGTACTTACTAAGCAGACAGAAAGATAATTCAGATGAAGTCCTGTATTTCAACCAAATCAAATCAACCAAAAAAGAAAATGGATGTTATTCCATCTTAAAGGCTATATGATGACATTTCCTCATTGAAAACGCAATTGAAAATTCCCTTGAAGGTGTAACACATGAGGATAATTCCAACACTCTCCTCCATTTAGTTTCTCTTTCTACCCTCATCACCTATTCTGGCGAAAGATAAGTCGGTTGGAAGTCTCCCGTGTAAATAAATTGTACATAATAAAAAGCTTTTGTAAATATTTCTCTCCAGTAACAATTACCCCTGTACTGACTTACTCTAATTCTTCTGAAATAAATACTCATTTTAACTCATTCACTCCAACGGAGCTCAGAAGTTTGCACTGAAACTTTCAATGTGCAGAGCCTAAGCCTTTTGACAGAATCAAATTATGTCCTCACATTTCATACAAATATTCATATTTCTGGAACCATAGGGGTTATGAAATAAGTATAAATGGCAAATTCTTCAGCATAAATTATTCTTATAGTGGTAGTATTCTTTAGGTTCTAGGTCTTAAACTGAATTTTATAAGTCACAGTAAACATAGTAACTATTCCATGTATATTATTTTGGAAACAACTTACAATATCTCAGTAACCACTCAAGTTACACACATACTGTCAACAGTATTTTATTCATTTAGCTGAGAGCTTTCATATGAGGCTAAGGAGTTCGGTCTGTCTTACTTGGTTGCTAAGATATTTAGAATAATGTGAAAATTATATCTATATAAACTAATATAATAAAAACAACAGTCAATGTCTATATACCTGCACTAGACAGAGGTCAAATATTAATGCAGTTGAGTTTGCCATTATGTAAGCTTTAAGAAGAAATCTTTTAAAACCTTGTACATATCATGGGTTTGGAATTAATATAGTAAATATGAACAAGCAATATTCAATGCTTAGAGGTGTCAGTAGGAATTAAATACAGATGCACTTGGACGTGTCACAAGGCATGAATTTATATATATATATATATATATATATATATATATATATATATATATATATACACACACACACACACACACACACACACACACACACACACACACACACACACACACACACACACACACATATTTATTATTTATTTATTTATTTTACATATGTTGACCGGGAAGATCCGACTGGATATATGTCCATTTTCAGTGGAGGCCTGGGGAGAAAAACTCCATACAGAAGACATTAAGACAGAACAGCATAATGCAATGTGAAATACACTAGAGAAATAGAATGCAGAGAAACTGTTACATGTTTACATATTAAAACCATTCCACTATTGGTATAATTCAAGACAGAGTTTATACAATATATTTGTAGGTCACTATCCAAGTTCCCAGCCCAACATTCTAAAAGTTCATATATGTTTGTGTGTCTCTTTAGAGGTTACTTAAAATACATTACAGACTTCACTTAATCAACAAGTTTGTACAGAGTAACTAGGTTAGGATTCAGAGACACTGCTAGAAGACCCTAATTGGGCACACAGTAGAAGAGTGTGGGTATTAGTCAGGGTTAGAGCAAGGACAGAGCCATTGCATAGTGAAGTATTGATTAAGGTTTTTTGAATTGGGTTGGAGAGGGTTGTAAGGTTAGTTCTGTAGGAAGAGAGTTCTAGGCTTTACCAACTGAGTTCATAAACAGAGCTACCCCAGCTGAATTGTTAGCTTTGAAGGTGAAAGCTAGCATTTTGTTACAGGATCGTAGAGTTGTAAGGTTCTGGTAGGGGGTGATGAGAGTTTTGAGATCAGGCGTCCATTCTGGCTGCTAGAGAATCTTGTGGGCAGTTACTAGTTGGTTAGCCAGTAGAAGGTTTGGTAGTTCAGGGCAGCCTAGTAGTTTGAGGTTAAGGCAGTGATAGGTCCTATAAGCAGAGGAGGTGGCAAATCTGGCAATATGATTATAGCAGGTTGTGAGCTTGTTCAGGTTGATTTTACTCAGGTTTATGAATAAGGAGAAGGTGTAGAAAAGTGTGGATAGTAGATGAGTGCGAGCAAGAACAGTTCTGGCTAGGGGAGTTAAGAAGGGTTTGATACTGTGTAGAGAACCAAGTTTTTTATTTACTGTTTTAATTGTGTGGTTGCTATGCAAGTCAAACCCTAGGTTGTTGTCAACTATAACTCCTAGGAGTTTGGTTGAGGGGTCTGTTAAGATAATTGTGCCATTGTTAGATTTAATGGAGAAGGTTAGAGAGAAGGTCTTACGAGATGGGGGGAACAGCAGCAGTTTGGATTTTTTGGGATTAGTATGAGACAGCGCTAGAGTAGCCAATTTCCAACTATGCTACACGTGTTTTGGGATAATGTCAGCAGTTCTTCTGGGGTTGTAGCGGAACATATTAAGGGTGAGTCATCCACATATTCAATGCAGCTAGTGTCAAGTATAACTTTATGAAAGGCATTAATGAATACGGAAAATAGGAGGGGCCCTAAGATGGATCCTTGGGGGACTCCAAGTGTTATAGGTAAATGGGTAGATAAGTTATATATGTATGTATGTATATATATATATATATATATATATATATATATATATATATATATATATATATATATCAAGTGAATCATATGTATATGTGTGTGTGACCTGGTATTCACTGAAATGTACTTTTGTTGACGTCTGTATTGTTGACCCACCTTGGTTGACATGTGCAGATCGACTATAGCTCTCCAAGACTGACAGTCCCAGGTGTAGGGAGATATGCATTTTCTCTGGGAATATGTGATCTCAAAGTTAGTATATATATATATATATATATATATATATATATATATATATATATATATATATATAAATTAACATGGGGTGTGAGGGAGTGCTATAAAAACACTTTCCTTTGTATTGCAGGTTAAGGGAATTATCCTTAAAGCATGCAATGTAGGGTGCTGATGTGTTTTTAATAATATTAAGCACATTGACATTTTTGTGGATCAACTACTTGCAGAAGATCCGTGTGTGATATTGTGTGTACATGTATGCGCACACACACACACACACACACACACACACACACACACACACACACACACACACACACACACACACACACACACACACACACACACACGCACACACACACACACACACACACACACACACACACACACACTTATGTGGCTGTGGACACGAAGGACAAACAATATATTTTTTAAATTTGATGGATTTTAGGGATTGCTTATTTTATGATTTCTTTAGTCTTTTGTACTAAGTATTGAAATAATGTTACCGTAATAATTCAGAAGAGATATTATGTAAAAATAATTATCAATGGGGTTTCATTAATATGGCTTTGCATATCTATTGCCACAACAATAAGCATTGCCACCTCACAGTGCTTGGTTCTCCAGTTAAGCTGTAGATATGGATGCCTTTTGTGTGGAGTCTGCATATCTTCCCTTTGTCTGTATATAGTTTCAGCTTCTTCCTGCATCCCAGCATCCCAAAACATGCCACAGGTAAGTAAATAAATACATGAGCCACTGAGTCACCTATTAACTGATCAGCTTGTATGAAAAATGTATGGGAGTGCATAGTACACAGTACTCATGGAGAAATGCACTGTATAGCATAACAGCATTATGCAGCAAAAACTGGAACAACAACTTAGTAAGGCATAATATAAATAACTACTTATAGATACTTTAGAATATATGTTATACCTTACTAATTTGCTGTTCCTAGTAATGGTGTGCTATACTGCCATGCCTAAGAGTGATTCATAAGATGACGTACAAGGAAAAGCAATTACAGTATTATGATAATGAAGAGATCTGGTACTGTGGGTGCTCCCACTGATGGGAATTCACCAGATTTACTGAGTGCAGGTTGGCAAAGTCGTGGTTATAGTAACAGGATTGTCTACACCAAAGGGAACTCTTTTGCCCGTAGTATTTGTCCTAGCAAGCAGTAGAGTTTAATGTTTTTTTCTGTAAACAGTCACCACTGATATGTTGCTTGGTGCAGCATCCTGAGCAACATATTGGCAGGAGTGGAGAACTGGCACAATCCAAGATGCTTAAGTACACAGTTTAGGTACCATGCCTTATGCGTGTGTATGTGTGTGTGTGTGGGGGGGGGGGGGTAGTAGCCTATACAACTCAAGTATAGTGTACTTGAATCAAGTATGATCTGGGAGGGTAGGGGGCTTCAGCATGGGCAGCCTATGCACAGAGCACTATGGCTATATAATACAGTAAGACCCCATACAAAGTCTCACTCTATTGTTCACCGTTCTCTTTGAATCAGACAGGCTTTGGTATTCCATTTTACTGCATACCAGCCCTACTCTGTGGTACAAAATGTCTATGAATAAAGGCCAGAGTCTCTAAACTCTTCCAGTCATATTATAGGTACCATGTTTTTACTATATTATGATTACTAATTATTCTACCTCTCAGCATATCATCATATTTCAGTTTCCATAACTCAGTTTTCTCAACCACTTCAGCCTTTCCTTTTCCTTTTTCAGCCTTTTTCACACTTTGTATATCAACTTGCTTCTCTGTCAACACTTATTCTTAGGATTTTTCAGCTCATCACTCATTATTCAAATCAGTTCATTCCAACAGTATCTGTCATTGTTTTAGGTACTTTTTGTAAGTTAAATAGTACTTAATGAGGAACACTGTATGAACATCCTGTTTCTTCCCTGCCCAATAAGCTTCCATCTTCTCCACCCTCACAAAGGTCATTGCCATTTCTGTCCCCAAGAAACATCCCCTAATAAGAGAATAGTGGACAGCCTGGTGTCCTGTCCAGTTTCTACCAGTCTATAAAAATTCCACCTCTGCTATCCCCTAAATACAGGCCATAGGCCTACAGGAATTAACTGCATCAAAACAGATGAATAACAGTTTATTATATTTACTGCCATGATACAACCTGTCCCCTTTTTGGTCTTTGTACATTATCAATAGTCTAGCTATATCATCAAGATGCATTTCACAGCTATAGTGCTACATCTTGTGAAGATGTATTGCTATATGTCATTAATGAATAAGTTCCAAAACAAATTATTTATTTTCCATCCCTAGTATCATTATAAAAATTCAGATTTACTGATGGAAGAAAACAAAAAAATCATTAGAGCCTGTGCATTTGTTTCACATATTTAATACAGCTGCCTCCACCAGTCCCCTACATAGGTCTGCTCCACTTACCCTATGTGTTCTGTCCCTCAACATTTCCCTACATCTGTTTTCTCCACCTACCCCAAATGTTTCTCTCCCACATCATTCTCCTACATCTTTCTGCTCTATAACATCCATATTTAAGCATATCCATGTTTATTTTATCCATTTTTTATATCTTCAAAAAATCTTTTTACATAGTTTCCTCATAACTTTTTTACTCTTTTGCATTTCAAAAAACACATTCCATCATTTCTTCCTCTTGATAATGTAAACATATTCTATCACTTTTCTTTTAATATAGCATATTTCCTTTTACTGGCAATTTATCTATTACCAGTCTACACAAAAAGCCTGGACATTCTACTTTCTGTTTACACCATTTACTTCTTATTTTTATAGCGTTAATTGTTTTATATGTTAGATTTTCCCAATGGTTTACATAGTAATGATTTATCATTACATTCTTCTACCATACTTTTCTTTTTCTGTATCATCAATTTTTGTTTTCCACAAAATATTTTTCTTGGTAACATTTTATTTCTTCATTTATACACTCCTTTTCTCTTTTACTCTTTTTACCATGCTCCAAATATATCATACTTATATTTGTACAGTTTTACTACTAATCTTTCATCGTTTTCATTTATCCGCTTTAACACTTTGTACAAATTTAATGAAGCAGTATAACCCACTGGGTTAATTAACCCTAAACCTCCTTCTTAATTTATATACAAAACTCCTATTTTTACTGTGTTTAATCTAGAACCCTATATAAAGGA
Source organism: Protopterus annectens (assembly GCF_019279795.1). Classification (NCBI taxonomy): domain Eukaryota; kingdom Metazoa; phylum Chordata; order Ceratodontiformes; family Protopteridae; genus Protopterus; species Protopterus annectens. The sequence goes on from NC_056725.1 coordinate 852,662,177, forward strand.
AAAATGTCTGCAATAACTCCATTCAACTATTGTTATCAACATAAATACACTTGCTAAATATGCTATTTTGCCATCAATACTTAATTTATTAAATAAGTCTTTTTTCTGAATGATAATTTATATGTTGTTTAGAAAAGACATGGTTGCTTTATTTCTTCTGTTGTTTTTTCCCACCTAATTTATAAGCGAACACTTAAGTGAGATCAGAAATAAAAGAGTTTCTAACGCCCTTTACAAACACACCATCACACATAAAACTGCGATATTGAAGTTTTTCATAATAGATAAAATTCAAATGCACAGAACTTCCAAAGCAGGTTGGCATGATATACTAAACAATATGGAATCCTCTTGGATCACCAGGCTGGGAGCTTTATTTAGACCTGGCCTTAATGAATTAAGATAAATTTTGTTTTGGTGGTTCTGCTTCACATTTATTTATTTTGAATGTATCTCTTTAAATTTTGTGATATAAAAGCAGACACTAGGATGTGCTCTAATTGAATTTTCTGTTGCACTGAAGAAGGCTTGAGTCTTAGCCGAAACTGGTTTGCATGATGGAGTTGCCACAATAAAGCCTACTTATTTTAACTTCCTTTGTGCTGGATTGCTTTTGGATGTACAAATGTATATGGTTTAATCCGTGCACTTTGCCTACCTTGCGTGGCTTTGGTTTGTTCCCCATTTGACTCACTCACACGCTGGAGACGCTTGGGAAGAATGGCTGCATAAATCAGTGGCTCTACATACATCATTTGTTTGCTTATTTGTCCATTTTATAACACTTTGGTGTGCTATGGTAACTTTTCTCCTGTTTGGGGACTTTTGATGTTTCACGGGCGTTGGACTACTGCTGTTGCTGTGTGTTCGGTTTTTGGATGCATGATTTAGCGGTTTGGATGCATTGGGGTCGCCAGATCTTATGTTCGGTTACTACATCTGAAGTCTGGACATATAACTACGTTCTCTACAAAAACAATTCGATCCTGGCAAGTTATTTTAAGGTGAGACTGTTGCTACAAGCTAAAATAATTGTGTGCGGGACTGGGCCTTCAAGCCGGGACCTGTGTTGAATGTTTCCTGTGTCCGTTGCATCTTTTATGCTTAGGAACTTCCATTTGACAGTGGGATTAACCTATAACATCAGCAGTGTATCGTTTCTTCATTCTTTCAACCTGGGCCCAATATTTTTTATATATACATTATCAGAGATGTTATGTTGTGTTAGAACTTTTTTTGGACTCATTTGATAGACACAGATATATTTTTTCAGTATAACTGATTTAAGTTGGACTTTTTTCTATAACATATGTAATAGCTGTTGGGACATGGTCACAATCGAGTCTATTTGGTGTATATTGGCATACCTGTGATATGATTTAGGAAGGAAGCCATTTTTTCAAATTAACATCGAACACCAGACACATTAAACCATTTGGAGATATGCACATGATTTTGGATGGGATTTGGACTTTATAACCTTTTTTTTAGATTTTTCTGCTAAATAGTGGACATTTATTAAATCTACTCTTTGGAATTTGTTATATATGAATGCCAATTTCTCAACAAGTTATACACATATATATGTTATATGTTGTTCTTTGACATAGATATTCAGCATGCTTTCTTGCGACTAATATATGTGCTGCACATTCCTATATCAGCTAGACAGCAGTATTAGTATTTACTATTTACAGCTTATACATACATTTGGGCAAGTACAGTATGTTTAAAGTATGCTGATACGGAAACTAAGATAATGGGATATTATCCATCTATGAGTCTAAGTTTTGATGAGTTCCTGGTGCACGGGTTTAGTAACACATAATAACTATTGTTTTTTGTGCTTGGGGACTTGAACACGAGTTCTATATGTAATATCAATATATTATTGTATGTCTTTTTGACATTTTGGGGTCACCAAATGCTATCTGCCATTTATTATACTATGTGATTCATTGGCCGCACAGGTTATTAATTCCAGTGTACTTCCAATCTCACAGGTTAACTGTTCATTAGTAGATGACCAGGACACCTGTGGCCATTTTTCATGTGATATACAGAGAGGGTGCATTTTGCTAAACTGAGTCTGATGGTTTATGGATTATATTAATGTGATATGTGGCTAAGACGAAGGTCAGCCACCACTCTATGCTTTACAATTATATCTATATGAACACTAATGTGATATAGGGCTAAGATGAAGGTCGGCTAGAATTTTAATTATCTCTATAAAATTTGGAATTATCCATGACTATTTAATTGTTGTTCATGCTCTGCCAAGACAGGCATGTTTTCCCTTTTTATAAAACATATATGATGAGTATTTGGCTAGGTGAATTTTTCATCTTTTGTCATATATTAGTAGTTGAGACGAAGGTCGGCTACTTACTCAAGGACGTATGTCCATTCCATACTGAAGAGTCTGACTGATTAGGCATTTTGTTCCCCTTCTCAGTTTTTTTGTCCTGATTTGCATTTGGTGTGTCAACAGGTCTTATATTAGTATTTATACAGTTTTCACATGATTTTATGAACTCTGGTTAGTGTCTCAAGCACAAAATAGTTATATTATGCCAATGTAATATACACACACTATATATATTTATTTGGTATTATATATATATCATTTTTTATACTGTTTCTGTACATAGCGGTGTATATTTATAAAGATACATTGGCACAAGAATAATAATATTATTTTATAGTGTTGCTTCACCTGGCACCATGGATCTCACAGGTATTCTACAGGGTTTATCTGCAGATAAAGATAATTTAGATGTTTTCGGCTTACAGCTACCAAATTCTAGTAATTTCACTACTGATATGGTGGTGCCAAACATCTTTGTGGTGTATTATTTCAAAGATTAACCAAGAACATGAGGTCTTTAAGGGCCAATATCTGGCACCTCAAGTTGTTTAAAGCTTATAAATTGAAAAACATAATGCCACAAGGATTAAGAATCCGAATTCAACCACTTGTGGGTGTTATTGATGACCAACTGTCCACAGATTGGGCACAAACACAACACCAAGCATCAATGCTTTTTGTAGATAGGTTACTTATTATGAAAGGATGATAGAAACTCAGACTTTAGAAATCAATGCCAATTGCCAAGAAGCCAAGGCTTATGAGTCTGAAAGCTTCTTCAATAACCATTTGGCCAACTTGGCCAAGGATTTAGCTACATTAGAGGAACAACTTATCAAAAAGAAAACTCAGAAATTTCAAAGAGATATTGCTGATTATGAAAAAGGTAAACCTTTTGTTATCCAAAAAAGTGTTTGATTTTCTGACCCCAGTTATAGATCTACCAATAGAAGGAAGAGACCAAGATCTATACTTAAAAAAAATATGCAATCACCAAGTGGGACCTCAGAGGATGAATCATCTTCTGACACTGATTTTGATTGCCCTTCTAACCAAGATTCTCCAGTGGCTAAACGCAAACAACCTTCAGACCCTTTAGGTTCAAAAAACGCAGAGGGGGGAGAAAACATAGAAAGAAACACACAAAATATACAACTGTTGCAGAAGATTGTAACTCAATAAACAATGTACACAACATTTCCTCATACGAACTGTCAAATGTACACAATAAAATATTGAACAAGGGTCTCAACTTTGTACCTACGTCTTTTGTTCCTGAGCATGTTTTAGTTAATGAATTGAATGATTTTTGCAGACTACTTAACCTTAAAATATTTTTTTAGATGCGGAAGACACTCAAAGATCTGCTGGGTTTCAATTTGGGAGATCTGATTTCCAACCCCCCATGGACAAACATGTGGCTATATTTAAAGAATGCGTTCTTAAGGATTTGCATTTTTCTCAAGGTTATCAGCCTATTCTACACAACCTGACTAAGCAAGAACAGCAAGCACTAAATGAACTTAGTTCCAATCACAATATAGTCATTTTACCAGCTGATAAGGGAGGTGGCATTGTAGTGATGGATTGGGAGATGTATCAGGCTGAGGCGCACAAACAACTATCTGATGTTCGTTTTTACATACACATGGTGGTGGATCCCACACCCAATTTCAAAAAACATATTGATACATTCCTGGATTTAGCTATGGAGGAGGGCATTATTAATCAACATACATGTAAATAACTTAAGGTTCCAGACCCGATTCCTCAGTACTTATATTTACTCCCCAAGATACATAAACATCCTACATGTCCACCAGGCAGACCTATTGTATCTGGTAAGGGTTCTCTTACTGAACCTTTTCTGCTTTTCTGACGCACTACTTAAAACCATTATTGTCCATGGTTAGGTCCAGACTCAAAGACACCACTCAGTTTTTGAATATCATTCGTGATACACAATTGGAACCAGACTGGTTTCTCTGCACACTGGATGTCACCTCCCTCTACACCAGCATACCACATGGTGCTGGATTACAGGCCATCAAATATTGGTTAGAGAAATCCCAATTATACACTCCTGGTTTCAATAATTTTCTACTCAAGATAACAGAATTTGTTTTAACAAAAAACATTTTTTACTTTGATGGTCAGTCCTATTGGCAGGTTAGAGGCACAGCCATGGGAGCATCCTTTGCTCCCATTTATGCTGACTTATTCATGGGTTTTTTTGAAGAGCGGTTTATTTATGATACCAACAATAACTCTTTCTTAGATGAGCTAGATATTTGGAGATGATATTTGGATGATTGTTGGATGGTATGGCGGGGTGATGTGACATTTGTACATGAATTTGTTACATATCTCAACAGCAACAGATGGGATATTTATTTCACTCTAAATATTGAATATCAACAAATAATCTTTTTGGATGTCACTGTTACTTGACAAGAAGACCATACGATGGAAACTCGGGTACACAGAAAATTTCCAAAATACAACACCTTACTTCATGCCTCCAGTCATCACCCCCGCCATATTATCAACAACATCCCAAAGTCCCAATTCTTATGTATTAAGCGTATATGCTCTTCTGAACAATCTCACCAGGAGTGTCAACAAGATCTAACAAACAGGCTGATAACTAGAGATTATAACAAAGATCGCATTACCTAAACTGTAACCCAGGTTAACCATATGCAGAGATCACAACTTTTGGAATACCAACATGGTACCACTGGACACAATACACAGATATCCCAACCAATTAGACTAGTCACTACATTTAGAAGTAACACTCCAAGATTTAGGGATATCATCAACAATTGTTGGGATATTCTATGTGCGCATGAACATTTAAATGGGATACTACAAGATAGATGTGCTTTTTCCTACCATAGAGGTAGAACTATCAACTCACATATTACCCATTACAAATGCCACAACCCACCCATCCCAATGCAGAAAACATTATTTGGTGACACTTTAGTAGGCTGTGTTCCCTGGGGTCACTGCAGTGCATGTACACATATCTTTAAAAGCAAAGAATTTACTAGTTGTAACACTTCTAAAGTGTATCAGATCAGAGTTTTTGGTAACTGCAGCAGTGACTGGTTAATTTATTTAGCTACCTGCACGTGTTCATCTTTCTATGTGGGACAAACATCTAGACCCTTTAGACACTGCATAATCGAACACTTAAGTGAGATCAGAAATAAAAATAGTTTCTAACGCCCTTTACAAACACACCATCACACATAAAACTGTGAAATTCAAGTTTATCATAATAGATAAAATTCAAATGCACAGAACTTCCAAAGCAGGTTGGCATGATATACTAAACAATATGGAATCCTCTTGGATCACCAGGCTGGGAGCTTTATTTAGACCTGGCCTTAATGAATTAAGTTAAATTTTGTTTTGGTGGTTCTGCTTCACATTTATTTATTTTGAATGTATCTCTTTAAATTTTGTGATATAAAAGCAGACACTAGGATGTGCTCTAATTGAATTTTCTGTTGCACTGAAGAAGGCTTGATTCTTAGACGAAACCAGTTTGCATGATGGAGTTGCCACAATAAAGCCTACTTATTTTACCTTCCTTTGTGCTGGATTGCTTTTGGATGTACAAATGTATATGGTTTAATCCGTACACTTTGTCTACCTTGCGTGGCTTTGGTTTGTTCCCCCTAGTTTTCTTAATAGGCCATTCTAATCCTAACCAATTTCCTTTCCAAAGGTAAGAATCAAACACTGTACTTTGCATCTGGGAGTCAAATCATTGTACCAAGTGAGAATCTTTAGCTGTACATATTCTTTTTCATTCATTTCCTTTATTTTTATTTTGTACTTATCCCTTTAAATTTTCTTTTTCTGTCTTTTACCCTTTTACCAATAGAATTCTTTTTCATTTTACTACTTCCCAGTATATGTCTTCTTCAACACTCATTTCAGAACCTTCTTCTATGTCCTCTTTATTATTTTTCTCATCTAATTTTTATGCTACTTCTACTTTTAAAATGTCTTCTCTTTGTTCATTTTCTTCCCTTTCTTATTCCTTACTGTTATTTTAATTTTTGCAATCCATCCATAAATGTACAATTGTATTGCATTTATAACATTTCAATTCACACTTTTTTGCATCATGTCCTATTTACCCACAGATATAACTTTTATTTTGTCACAGTTGCATATCAAATGTCTTTCTTTTCCACAAAAGAAACAAATGTTGGTTTATTTTACAACACCCGTATCCCCCTCCACATTTATCATGCTTGGTATATGCATATATTTTCTCTTTCTAGTTTAACACAATATTATAATAGGATTACATGCATTTGGTCGAACGTCATTATGCTGACGTTACAAAAGCCAAAAGCAGTGACCGCAGTTTCAAATATGTCGAATTTTCAATACTCAAACCTGTAAATGCCGAATAACAGCCTGCATTCGGCATTGTGGTGTTCGACATTCCACATGCGAATGTGACATAATTCACACATTACCATAAATGAGCATCCTTCCCCACTCTCAACTGGAAGGAGTTACACAGGCCAGTGACGTGAAAGTAGCGGATATTCCGAACATAGACGGTATGTGAAAACACTTTAGCAATGATACACATCAATACATCAGGTATAGCCACATAGCACTGTAAAGTACATATGTGATTGCTTCCAGATGGCTGAGGAAGAAAGCATGTCCCATAACCCTGGTATCGTAGAACAGACATACGCTACTGTTAAAAGCCAGAAGGGGAAAGACACACTGTTTATAGAGGGTTACCAGTACTATCACGAGAAATGTGTTGGCCTGTAGCCCTGCTGGTGCTGCATATGTAAAAGCAGGGACAAGTGCAAGGGTAGGTGCATTACAGAATGTGGACACAATGGACACGTTCTTACCAAAAGTAGTGCACACTTCCATGGCGCAGATCCACTACAGTCTGAGGTGTGTCAGGTCCGTGATCGGATATGGAAAAGGGCTCACAGTTCAGTAGAGGACCCTTGTAAAATTGTATCAGAGGTGCTGGCGGGTACATCCACCGCTGTAGTAAATGAGTTGCCAAATACTAAATCACTAAAGGAGAGTGTGACTAGAATTAGGCACAGGAAGAAGGTTGCCATGTTCCAGGATCTGCAGTCCCTGCAGGACATGAATAGCGAAATGCTACCATTAAAAAACAGTACGTTTGTGATAGAACATGGGGAAGTTGTTGAGCAGGGTGTCCAGATAGTAATACTGACAACTGTGAATAACCTATGGCTATTGTGTGCCACTGAATTCCTACTGGTTGACAGTACATTCCCTATCAGTACCAGGGAGTGCAGGCAGAGTTATACTATCCATGGTCCACTGGACCTGTCTGTCAATAAGAAGGTAGTCCCGTTAGTATATGGCATCCTGCCATGTAAAACTGAAGAGTGCTACAACCAGTTCTGGGCTATGGTGTTATGTTTGTGTGAGAAACATGGGATGTGTTTGGGACCACACATGGTTATGTCAGACTTTGAGAGGGCTGCTGTCAATGCAATACAGGCTGCATTACCGGAGACACTCACTAAAGGCTGTCGGTTCCACTTCTGCCAAATATCTGGAGGCAGATACAGAGGGTACACCTGGTAAAGGAGTTCAGAACTGATGCAGCCTTTGCCGGATTATGTAAGCAGTTGCCTGCACTTGTGTTCGTCAATCCAACCTATCTGAGTGAGTCATTCGCAGATATTGAAAGGGAATTCCCAGAGTTTGGACAGCAGATCTGTGTCTTTTTTAAAGAGAACTACCTGATTGGTCAGCCATGGCAATATGGCATGAGAGGTTTAACTGCAGAGAGGCATCCACCCCTTTTTGAGGTCGTATTCTGGAACCAGTATGACACTACTGGTTTGGGATATCCCCAGATACAGAACACAATGGAGGGGTGGCACAGGCGGTTAAGGAGCCTGTTGGGGAAAGAGTGGCTGTTCCTGTTGGACGTGCTATATTCCATCCATCTGGAACAAAACCATGTAGAAGACCTTAAGGCCAGGTCCATTTCAGGATTGCCTAGTACACCGAAGAAACGTAGACTGGACATCAAGGAACATGCATTCCAAAGCCTACTGGACAAACAGGATGAAATGACACCGCTAGGATTTATATCTCTACTGGCTCAGCATTACTCTTTCTAAGTCACAAAGTGTCGGGGACATGGGGAACAGTGTTGTTTATTTTGTCACAGAGCACGGGTGTGGAGTTGTGGTCTGCATATTAACAGTGAGTGTTTTCTTTATATTAACGCAATGTACTGTCACATTCGCATAACTAGAAAATTAAAAAAAATGTGGGATCATGGCATGGAGTCAGAAAAGGATGCCTGGTGGCACAGTGTATCTTTTGTTTTCACGTTGGACAGTGGTTTTACAGCATTATGCATTGACAACCTCCAGGTTAATCTGTAACAGATGTGTGACTGTGGATATCTATGTTCTGTCCCGTGCAGCAGCGGGAATTTCGAATTTCGAATTTGACATTTGCTATATGCACAATTCGGCATTCTGTCAATTCGGTTAGGTCATTTTTGGCTTTTCAGTTCGGTGTATGTACTGTTCGGCCATGTATCTTTCGCCCATATGCATGTAATCCATTATAATACCAGCCACCACTTCATAAACTCCTTTTGTCATAAACTTTTGCTTTCAGGTCTCTTCTCAAAGTGTCTCTTTCGACCTCTGTTCAAACTTGTCATGAATTTTCTTTTTTTCTTTCATTGTTAAATGCTTTCATCACACAAAGATTCCATGAAGTCTTTCTTTTTTCATGTTCTCCAAGAAAGTTTTCCTTTGAAAAACAGTCTCAAATATGTCACAAAATGTCTCTTTGTTAATTAGAATACATGGTCTTGCCTCATGTGCTTTTACACCCAAAAGAGCTATTAAATTGTCCAATACTTCGTACCTGTCCATTTCTTTGTCTTCTTAGTTTGACTCCTTACCATGTAGTTCAGTTTTTCATTTTCTTCTGCCTTCCATTCTGCTACTCAGCTTTTTCCTTCTTTTAGTTTCTCTGCATATGTTTTCTTTTCCATCTCACCACTATTCTTCAGGATTGTGTCTGCATCCTCCTGTTGTATTTTATCCATAATCTCCCCCAGGAAACATCTCCTCCATTTTCTGGCTCACTCTGCACCACCATTTCTTTAAATAAATCATCCCCAGAATTCCTGACTGGAGAGTTGTAATTATACATCCAGGGTTTGCTAACTCATCTCCATCAAACAGGTTTCTTTGAAAAATTTCTTCTGAATCCTACACACATTCTCCGATCTCGGGATTTGCTTTCTCCTTCATTTCTTTCACTACTACATCATCTCCTTTTCTCTCCATCTGCCTCCTTTTTCTTTTTCCATGCTGCCACTGCACCTGAAATGGAAACAGGGAGTGCTCCTCCAAAATGGTTCCACTCACAATAATGAGTTGGGGTTCTACATATACATTATTTACATAACTGGTATTATTATACATTATATACATTACATGAATTATTTACAATTATTTACACATTTATACAATATAAAATGATTTTCTAGTATTAAGCACTCCCCCCACACTTTTTTTCCAAAGCCAATAACATATTTTCTTTAGTATTTTTGATAATATCCATTTTCCATTAAATTTGACTTAAATCTCTCAACCCATATTGTCCATAGAATGTAAAAATATTATTCTATGAATGTTTGTCACTTCTTTTTCTTTTATCTTCTGATAATATCCATATTACAACATATCCATATTTATACATTCTACTTTTTCTAAGCCTTTTAACATTCTATTTTTTTCATATTTTTCCCATAACTTTTTTACTCTAATACATTTCAAAAGGCATGTTTTTTTTCAAATTCTGTGCAATGAATGCATATCATTTCTTGTTTTCTTTTGTAGGGCATATTAGACTTAACATGTAGTTTGCCTATTGATAATCTTTACAGAAAATCTTTGCATTCATATACTTTACACTGCATAACTCTCATTTTAATAGCTTTCTTCTTTTTAATTTCTAAATGTTTCCCAGGAAAAATAGTGTTCTTTCATAATGTTTAAATACCATTCTGTCCTATTGTTTTCTATTACATTTACTTTTAACTTCCATAAGAATATTTTATTTTGATATTCCTTTATTTCTTCATTCATATAATTTTTCAATCTTTTCCCTATCTCCATTTTCCCCCAAACACTTATATTTATCATACAAAATGTATTCTATCAGATTCTTATGCTGCTTTTTGTAACTTGTTAAGGCTTTATACAGGTTCAATGAAGCTGTATGAACATTTCAGTTTATCAACCCCAATCCTCCTTCTTCTTCCTTTTCATCCAGAATTCCCCTTCTCACTGGCATCAGTCTAAATCCCCATATGAATGAAAATATTAGAGATATTTTTTTTTTTTTCTCCAAACATCTTTATTAATTTTTCACATATGACAAAGGCAATCTTACATTTATATAAATGAAAAACATACAAAATGATAACACTTTAGTTGCAATTAGTTTACATCACAAACACCATTGAAACAACTGTAGTTGCAAACATTATACATCACTTATAAACCATCCAGTTATTGTCAGTTAAGCATTAAATGGCTCATTCAAATCCTGTCTCTTAAACCTCATTCCTGCTCTGCATATATTGTTCCCACAATTCCCATTTTTTCCTATGTAGTTTTCTCCTTCCGTTTTCTACAGATTCCAATTCTGGTTATTTTATCTCTGTTACTATATTCACTAATTCGAGTAAAGTGGGTCTAGACTTTTGATTTCCATTTTCTAGTAATTGCTTTTTTTGACACCCACCATAATTACTCTCAGCAAGGCTTTACTATGTCTAGAAAATTATGATTCTGTAGCATAACTCAAAGAAATCATCTCCCCAGTCAGTCCAATCCACTCACCCAGCATCTTCAACAGAGCAGCCTTCAGGGAATTCCTAAAGTCTAACCAGCTGCCAACGATAGAAATAAGCAAACACCACTGTATGAGTATTGATAAAGGGTTTGTACCTGAAAGCTTTGCTATTAAACGGGTGTGTTTCAGCGTATTTTGGTGTTTGCTTAATTCATAAAGTCTGCCAGCTTACTACACTCCCAAAAAGTATGTTCCCAGCTATCTCTTTTTTGCCCATCACATCTCCAACATTTGCTATCCACTTGAGAAAAAATTCTTTGGAGTCTACTTGGGGTATAAAAATACCTATGTAAACACTTCAAGGCAAAGATCCTAAATCTTCTAGACTTTGTTGCATAATTGCTTGGTATCATGTGAGTACTAGCTACATATTCTAACTTATCTAGTAAAACATAATTTATTAGATGTATATCCATGGCTCAAAAGGAACGAGAACAGTCCAAAATGGCTTAAATGAGACTTAGTTTAATAAAAAATAAAAAATTCACATCAAGAGCTTTCGCCTGGAATTATACCAGGCTTTTTCAAGATAAACCATTACCAAAAATTCAAAGCTTAAATACTTTCTAGCCCAAATCATGTGACTACACAAACTTAATTACTTTAACTATTCTATCACTTATATTATAAGCCCCTAATATATCCCATAGAGCTTCATATTGTATTTTATCATGCACCTTGTTTAGATCTCCTACCATAATTTTAGCTTCTACCTTTTTGTTTACAGTATTGTCGATTACTTCCTTTACTAGCCATAATAATTCTTGACTTCCTTTCCCTTTTATACCAAAGACTGTTTGTTCAAGCAACTTATTTACTTTATTTCTTAATCTCTTACTTATTATTCTCATAAATATCTCAAAATCTGTATTATTCAATACTATTGGCATCCAGTCTTTCAAATCATCTTTGTCTCCTTTTTTCCATATGAATTTTATAATCGCCATACATATCTGCTTATCTACTTTCCTTAACCATTCATTTAGGACTGCCACAAAAAGGATTCTTTGACAGTTTTCCATATTATTGTACATATGATAGTCAATACAATCCTGTACTGTGGCTTTATCCTTATTGATGTTGTTTATTGTTTAATTTAGTTATTTTACATTTACATTTTTCCAGATTCTCATTATCTTCTTCACTTAATTTTTTAATTATCTATTTCTATTTTACTTTTTTCTAATATTTTTAAAAAATTATGTTCCATATGCCTTTTAATCAGTGTACATATTCCTTCTTGTGTTATTATTTTTTCTCCTTCATTGTTCTCTAATTCTCGTATTAGTCTGTTGTTCTCTTTTATTAATTTATTCAAGTAGGGTGCTACTTCTTTTCTAACTTGTAAACAATATCTTTGTTTATACAACAATTTTGTAATATTTTCTTGGTTCATATTATATATTTATTTTTCTTTCTCAAAAAGGATTCCTGTATCTCTTATTGTTTCCTTGAATACTTCTTGACTCAGTTGCTTATATCTTAATTTCTCTTATCTTCTCTTTTCATTTTGGCATTCCAAAAAGCATTTTTTTATATTTTTCTTTAAAGCTTATCCACCAGCTTGTCCAATTTTAATAAAATATAATCCATAATTTATTTTTTTTCTGTTCTCTTTATTTGCATGTTTTCATTAAGCCTTTTAATACCTTTGCCTATTTTTTATGTATCCTTCTTTGTCATATACCTCTATCCACATAGCTATATGATCTAAAAACCCTGCCTTTTTTATCCTTTTTTATAATATTTTTAAACTTTCTGATACTAGAAAATAGCAAATTTCTGTTTTTATTTCTCCTCTTCTGTAAGTCCACTGTTTACTGCCCCATATATACAACTTTTCATTATCTCATGTATTGCTTTAACATCATTGTTATTTTTCTTTCCGGTTCTTAAATTGCAATTAAAGCTTCCCAGTAATATTATATCTGTGTTAACGCCTACATAATTTAGATTTTTTTAAACATTATTTCTCTTTCTTTCTTTGTTGTGTATGCATATAACACAATGATTTGATAAACTTTTGTTTTCTACCTTAAATCTAATACCATTATTCTTCTTAATTTGACTATTGTAAACTCTAATATTTTGATATCTTCTTTACATAATATACATATTCCTGAACATGTCTTTTCCCATATTCCAAATGACTTTAGCATTCCATAAAAATCTCAGTTTGTAATATTTCTTCTTCTGTCAGAATCCTAGTGCCTTCTAATATAATAATATGTATGTCCATTGAAGCACGTGATTCTAAATTGCCTATTCTTCTTTTAATATTCTTCATACTATTCACATTTAAAGCTAAAAATTTCAGCTTTTAGCTATTATTGTTGTTTTTATCTTATTCCTTACCTTTTTTGGTTGTCTTTTACAATTACATTTTTAAATTTTCTTTTCCTCTCTTTTACCCTTTTCTCTATGGAATTTTTCTTCCCTCTTACTACTTGCCAATTTACATATTCTTCTTCACTCCTGTCAAGTACCTCTTCTTCCCTTTCTCTTTCCCCTGGTTTTACCTCCATTATTATATCTTTGTTTTTTTCCCTGTTTTTCTTGTTCCCTTTCTATATTTTTCATATGCTGAATCTTGTGTGCCTTTTTTTCTACAATTTCTACATTTTTTCACAAGCCATTCATGTATGTCCTGTTTTTCCACATTTTTTTTACATTTCATATAACATTTTTTGCTGCATGTCCTACTTTGCCACAAATAAAACATTTTCGTTTATCACATTCACCAATCAGATGGTCATCTTTCATGGATTACGTTGTATGGCAGAATGACATATCTCCCCAACTACCTGTCACCATAGGGGTTCCCCAAGGATTCATCCTTGGACCCCTACTCTTCTCTGTTTTCACCAATAATCTAGCCTCTGCCACCAAACATGGCACACTCATACAATACGCAGATGATTCAACCATCATCTGCTCAGCCCAGTCTCTAACCAAACTGCAAAAAGTCACACAGGAAGCCTTTTCCTCTGTTGAAACTTGGTTATCCGATGCCCAATTAATACTCAACCCAAACAAAACTAAACTACTCATCTTCCAACCCACCAAACATACTCAAAACAACTCTCACTTTAACATCACAGCAAAAGACAACACCACCATATAACCAACTGAACACACCAAATTGTTAGGAGTGGAAATAGACAATAAACTAAAATTTGACATTCACATATCCATGACCATAAAAAAAGTCCACAAAAAACTAGGAGCATTATACAGAAATAAGCAACTTCTCACCAAAGCAGCAAAGATTTCAATAGCAAATTCCCACCTTATCTCCACCCTACTTTATGCCTCTCCAATATATACCAACCTAAGGCAATGTGATCTAAACAAGATAGAGACCTGCTACAGCAAAATCGCCAAATTCACCACAGGGGCATCCTACCATAGTCACCACTGTCTCTCACTTGCTGAACTCAGCTGGCTTGAACTCCCTCACCTCCTTCAATGGTATCAACTCTCACTCGCCCACAAACTAGTAAACCATCCACTAAATGTGCCATCCCTCCAGAATCTACTCCAACCCTATCATACCACCAGACCACTAAGATCCAGCAACAAAAATCACCTGCAAATCACTAAAGCCAATAAATGCTGGTGAAGCACTATTCTCTTGCACCATAGCCAAATAATGGAACTCCCTCCCACCCACAATTATCTCCATACCATCATGCACCCACTTCAAAACTTTACTAAAAGCGCACCTAAAAACATGCTGGCTATGCCCTTGCAACTCCCACTCTTAATATCACCCACCCCCATCCAACCACTACCTTTCTTTCCACTCCACTAACTACCTTGATTATAGCAAGCTCAGATGCTCATAAGCCTAGTACTTATTATACAGCAGGAACTTCTTATTGTAACATTTGTTAATGTCTGTTATGTACTTCACAGATAAAGATTCTAGTTGTCTACTGTTGTACTATGTTTTTCATCTGTAAATATGTTGTAAGTAATTGCTATGTTTAATTGTTAATCACTATGTAATCCAATGTAACTACTGTCTGTTTATTTTAACTGTGGAGCTTTTCTCCCTGGGCCTCCTCTGAAAATGAGTCAGACACTCCCGGTCAACAAATGTAAATAAGTAAATAAATAAAATCTTTTCCACAAAAAAAGCATGTTTTAGGTTGCCCTCTATACTTAACAAATCCTCTATTACCATTTATATTAATCACACTAGGCATATGCACAACATTATCCTTTTCCATTTTCAAAATAATTCCACAATCCCAACCCCCCAGTTCATAAACCTGTTTCATCATATAATTTTTGTTATATCCATCACATATTTACATATTGTCTTTAAATGTCCTTTTAATTCATCTGTTTCATCTTCTGTTTTGAATTGTATTATAACTCTTTTTTTGTTGTTTCTCTATAATATGCCTGTATTATGTACTCCCTCCATGGATTACAGTTCTTTTTCAGTTTATATTTCTCTGAGAAATTTTATGTGTACTGTCCTGTTTCAAAAATGAAGTCACAGTATATTTCTTTATTGTTTGTCTTTTCGGCTTTTCCCGGTTAGGGGTCGCCACAGCGGAACTCTGGTCTGCTAATGATTGGCGTTAGATTTTTGAGTTGCCAGCCCAACGCCCAACCTTCAATGAAGGCACACCCTTTCACACATGTCTTTCGGAGGCCACTCGACTGCAGGGAGGACATGCAGACTCCACACAGAAGGCACTCCAGTTGAGAATTGGACAGGAGAACCTCTTGCTGTGAGGCAACAATGCTACCGCTGTACCACTGCGGCACAGTATATTTCTTTATTAATAAGAGTAAATGCTCTTACTTCCATGGGTGAAACATACAATGGTGTAATTATAGTGCCCCAATCCTATTTCATTTGGACTCCAAAGCCTTGTATTATATTTGGAAACATATCGTGGATGCATACTATCGAATGATAAACAGTGTTGGTATTTGTTTTATAAAACTTTTATCCATACAGCGTGTCAAGCCAGTTTTTTTCTGTCTTTGTGCTTTCAATCCTATTATTGGTGCAGTCCTGTTTCTTTCGTTCTACGTATTCTTACTATATATTTCTTCTTCATTCCCTTCCACTCTTCACTTCTTATTACTCCTTTATCTATCTGTGCATATGATTTCTTTTTTGTTTTACCTTCCTTAACTTCTTCTTCCTGTATTTTCATCATAATTTCAACGCACGATGCTGCCAGTTCACTTTGGTTAATCATACCCTTTAGATAATCATCCCACACCCCTGCGGATTGACGAGTTGAAAAACATATACTCCTCTGACTCTCTTCTTCCACCTCGAGCAGCTTCTTCTGAAGTAAAGTCTCCGAATCTGGAACTGCTTCACCAACATTGATGTCACCGCCATCCTCTGATACCAATGACCTCTCTGTTACTCTGATTCATTTAGGCGCCTTTCATGTAAAAGGTCAGCCATTTCCTCACTCATTTCTTTTCCCTGATTTAAATTTTGCTCACTTGCAGTTACTGCCATTCCTTCTCTTTCTCCAGGCCACCTATGCACTTGAAACAAAAACAGGAGATAGAGTGTGCCACCATCAACAGCATGCCTGTATGCTAACAAGTAGGGGAAGTTCCCCAATGCCCTGGCCAAATTTCCCCTAGTAGTATAAATACCACTTTTGGTGTCCCCTTTAAAGAGGTTACTAACCTAGTGGGGCTAACTCAGTCAACAATGGATAAATAAAATAAATGCCATCAAATGTATTACTGAAATCGGGATAAATCAAATCGACAACAACAATAATTCTATAACTGCAACACATTAATCTAACATAATTTGCCTAGATGTGATGAATGGATGTGATTTTTTCCAGTCAGTACTGGACAGAGAGGAAAAAGCAGCAACTTGGGTAGAATGCATAAAAGCCATTATTGGATATTGAGGACAGGTCAGCAGCTGATGTACTGAACAGGTATAAAAGCCATTACTGGACACGGAGGACAGATCAGCAGGTCAGGTATAGAATAGGTATAAAAGTAATAGACATGGAGGACAGATCAGCAGGTGTAAAAAACATTACTGGATATGGAATACAGATTAGCAACCCAGGTACACAACAGGTATAGCAGTCAGTAATGGATGGGCAGTACAGGACAGAAATCTAGGTACAGAGGAATTCTGCAAGCCCTTACTGGAAATGGTGGACAGGTCAGTAGTCCAGGTGTAGAGCAGGTATAAAAAATATCACTGGACATGGAGCTCAGGTCAACAACCTACGTACAGAGCAAGCATAAAAGCCATTGCTGAGTATGGAAGAAAGTTCAGCAGCCTGGGTAGAGAATAGGTAGCAATACAAACTGGAGAATCACAAATCCAGTGTTAAAGTGCCAGGCATACAGCACTGTTTAGCTATGGGCATTTATAGCATGTGTAACACTTTCTCATGCATTCTGATGTTCCATCTAAGCCTCCTGAAAGAAACCAATAGACATCAGATACACAGATGTACAGTCAAAAGAAACCAGCTCAAATAGTGAACTCCGTGGATGGCATCAGCTGTTTATGTGGTCACTTAGTAACGACAAGACTCAGAAGCAGCTTAACAGCATGGGCTATATGAAGACATACAAAGCCAATCTGTGAGTTAAACTGGACTGTCAATCCTTTTTCTAGGATGTGTTTAGCTCCTAACCTACCTTTAGACATACCCTTGTCTTGGTATGTTTATGTTAAAAACAGAATTTTTATCCATCCTTCTCTTGTTTGTGATACAGTACTAAAAATAAAGTTCACTCTACCATGTCTTATAAATTTATTATTTTTCATGTACTCTTGAGGGCTTCAGTTCTGCTTCAATAAAGGGATTTGTACTTAAAATCACTAAGCACATCATACATTTTGCAACACATCTACATTAAGCATGAATGCTTCAGATTTGTTAATATGGAACATTTTTTTGGGAAGGGGGGTGTATTTATTCAGCAAATAACAGTTACATTTGAAAAAGCGTTTAGTCTGTAATAGCCACAAATGAGTGAAAATTCTTGACCCAAATTCTGAGTATATTTATTTACAAAATATAAGCCTGTTCAATAAAATCCTGAACAATGGGATGTATTTCAAATAACGATCAATTAAGCTATTTCATTATGAATACTATGAACTGTAAATAAACTCAGTGATTCACTTATTCATTCAGCCTCTGATAGTCCATTTAATCCAGTTCACAGTTAGGGTGTAGGGAGAGCTAGAGCATAGCCAAGCTCTTAGTGGTACAAAACAGAGAAAATGAGCAAAGAAAATAAGACTGAACAGGATGCCAGCCCATTGCAAGACATTAACATTAAGAAAGAGAGGAACATAGACACACACGCACACACACACACACACACACACACACACACACACACACACACACACACACACACACACACACACACACACACACACACACTTGGCATGCACATCTGTGGGCAGTTTAAGTGAACTCACATTACTTTTCTTCACTTTCTTGCTACTGTATTGGAGCAAAGAAGATTCTCTAGTGATGTTTATTCCTGTCTCACTAGCATTCTTTAAGTCCTTAAAGCCTTACCATCATACTATGAAACCTGCTTGTGTCCATCCACTTCTGAAAACATTCTTGTTCAATGGCTACTGTAAACTGTCAGTTCATATATTTTATTTGTCTCTGTCAGTTCAGTGAGATTTGACTCATAACTGCAAATAATCTGCAAAAATTATTTCACTTCTCTGGTTAATAAATGAATGAATAAATAAATGTATTAAATGGTATACCTATGCTTTGACAAGGATAGGCTCATTCAAGTGGCTTTTCTTCAATTTCTCTTGACTATGTTTTTTTCAAAACCACAAGCACTTTCTTTTTGAAAAAAAAAAAAACAGCAGTGTACTATGGTGGGATCATTCACATTTTTTCATTACTGTGTGATCATGAAGATGAAATATATATATATATATATATATATATATATATATATATATATATATATAAGTTAATGTGGTGTGGTGGACCAAGCCCTTATGTGGTGGATACATGAGGGCATCTTTGAACAGACTCGTGTATCAGTCCTGAACACAGTTTTTAGGTTTCATTTATGAACGTCTGTCACATACATTGTAGTATATACCTCTTCTTGTATTGATGAGTAATTGCCTCCCTGCTTTATAAAACTGAACATCTTTACCACAACGTAAGCAGACATCCCTTATGTTATTTATCATTCTAGAGAACACTGCCATTTGTACTGCCCTGACATCATGAGATACCTGTAGACGTGTGCATTGACACCCCTACCCATCTGATTTTCCTAATTCACATCTGCCTGTGCTTTGTTCCACAGCCACTTAGACTCCCACACAGGACTGTCACACAAATGTGCTGCTTTACATTGCCTGAGGCTGTATGTCACCACTGTCTGTCTCTTACCCATTTACTGTCACTTTTAAGTAAGGAGATTGCATAAGCTATTCTCCAATCTGCTGGACACATGCCTTGTTTCCACTAAAAGATTGAACTAAGCTGTCAGTGAAACTTCTAATTTTTTCCATGAGGTCTTTTGGGTGGTTCCATCTTAGCCTGTGGAAAAACAAAAATTAAGACTCAGACCCAATTGTGTAATTGTTTCTATTATGCAACTTACCACAACTGATGCACAGAGCTTTTTGCTGGCTCTATAAATACTAATTGGTGGTTTCTGATGTTAAAATCCCAATAATCAGGCATTTTTGGAAATATTTTTACTACTTTTATATGGCATGTCAGTTTGTTAAATACCCTAGGCAACATACGCAGTTATATCTTGCGTTCATTTCAAAAGCGTGTTCTGTTAATTATTTGCAGGCTGACCAGGTTCCATGTGACAGAAATTGGAAGATGGCCAATGTTAGGCTATCATTTGTTTACATGCAAGAACACCTTTGTAGGAGGGAATTCCTGACACAATGAAGCACCTCAAGGATATCATTTTACAATATAAAAAGATATCATCTTGAGCATTTTCCAGGAAATGAAAAATCTCAGTAGTGACATGCCCATGAACTATGTGTTTGAGGGGAACTGATAAGATGAAACTTCATTGCAAAATCCTGTTTTTGTGTGCTGACCTAATGCTGAGATATCCTTCATGAATTACATTTGACCCTGACATTTTAATGATGCAAGCAGTGAAGTCCCTGGATATAAACAGTTGTGCCCAAACTGCACAGACACCATTGTTTACCAACAGAAAACAAACCACTTACAGATTCCCAAAGAAAAATGGCTTTAAGCCTCACCAGATCTGCTTTTCAGTGATTCATTTCACCCATAAAAACAACATGTGAATGTAGAACTAAAAATGACTGTCCACACAAGTATGTTAGTTTATACTTGTGTGGACAGTAATTTTTAGTTCATATTTGTGTGGACAGTCATTTTTAGCTCTACATTGACGTTTTGTTTTTAAAGTGTTTTATTGTTTTCGTGTAATTGGTGGTGTGTTTTTCATCATTTATTTCCCCCATGTCTACTAAAATGTCTGAAGAACATATTCAGAATATTGTCTTTTATTTTAATACTCAGCTGAGCAGCACCCTCAGTGTTCATTTTTAGTCTTCAGAACTCATATTTTTTTCTTTCTTTCTTCCTACCTATATCTCCCATGAAAATATTAAGAAAGGATTTTATCACTCAATATTTCCTTAGCAGAGACTTTCTTCTAGTTTGATTTTTGTTGACCTTAGCTCCCACCTTATAGCCCCAGTTTTATTTTGTCTATATGATTTATGTTGTCTTAATTAATTTTATATATATATATATATATATATATATATATATATATATATATATATATATATCATCTAAAGACTGGATAGATTTGTTATGAGATTTTTTTAAAAATATATCTTTTATTAAATAGCTTATTTATAGTGATAGACCACCAAGGTGGTTTATTTTAAATTTCCTGTTATATCTGGGGACTGCTAAATTTGTATACTTGTTATGGTGACTTTAGATGAAAAAAAGTAGCAGCTGAAGTGTCATGGGGGGGTGATATGATTGCAAGTAAACTTAGATAACTTAACATAGAGCTTAAGCAAGTTTGAATGTTTAAAGATCTTACATTAAGAATGGTTTTCCAGTGAGGGATTAGAGTTTTTAAGGAAGAAGGTTACCAATTTGTGGTCTGAGATAACTATGGATGGCAATACTAAATGCTTGCTGTGCTGGGGACAGTGTAGGTTATGACCATCTCCAGAATGTTTTGGCCCTTTGTGGGTTGATTAGCTATTTGCTCTAAGGAGATATTGTTCACTAGATCTCCAAATTTTCAGACATGCCCAAGAGGTACAGGTACAGCAATGAATCGAAGGATACTTGAAGTAATCCAATATAAAGGGGGTTTTGACAAGATCAGTCACTAAGTACATTTTGGACTAAATCATGTTTTACTAAGGACATGGATACTGTCCTAAAATTGATAGTTATTCTTATCAGGGTAAATAATAATTCAGTAAGTTCAGTATTAGGTCGTGTGATATTTGTTAAGAGGTGATATTATCTCTGATAAATATGAAGATGCTTCAGTGACCTAAGTGAGGCAATGATACTCAAAGGTCAGGCATAGCTAGCACTGAACCCCAAGTAAAGAAAGAATGCTATCCTTGCATTGAAACCAAGTGTTAATTACAGCACCGACACGGATGTGCTATAGAGGAAGGAATGCCTCAAGAACAGGCAGTCTGTTGCTGGGACTTATCCCACTGATATTATCAGAATTAGGATTTGCAAAGACACTATTTGTTGTGTTGGAAGGTCCAGTAGTCACACCTAGCCAAAAAGGCACTACAAATGAGCAAGGGCTTTAGCCAGTAAGTGGAAGCCATGGAGCAAAACGTCCTGGCCATCTCTGATGAAGTAGGTTGGGCTATGTTCCATCTCCTTCCAGGCGCTCACATACTGAACCCCTTAAAAGGGGTAGCGGATTACTGAAGTTAATTATCATGTGTGTGCATTAAGGTGTCATTATGGATAAAGATAGGTTTGTACTCAGGGCCAGAGTCTAGCCTGCATCCAACACATGAATAGTGAATTGCATCATGTCTCTGTCTGCATGTCTCTCAGGGATGAACATGACACCTGTGTGGACAGTCTCTAAATCATATTCATATTTGCCTATTATGAGGGACTGAAGAGCCCTTGTGACATTAGAGATCCTGCTACCTGAGAGACAAGTGTTGCCTTGTCTTTGTCCTACTTCATGAAGATGGAGTCTGTGTGGCTGTAAATGGAGTCCGCAATTATTAGAACATTTCTACATATATTCTCTGAGCTTGTGGTAATGAAAGGTTTATGGCTCACAGACTGGTGAGTCTTTGCTATGTGGCAGGATGATGATGACATTGTAGTATTGCATTTATGCTGATACTTCATCCGTCTAGATGAAGAAGATGTTGGAAATGATTTTTTTCATAATCTCAGAATATGTTGGCTTGATGGGTACATGTGTATGTTTGGATGTTGCTGCGTGGTACTCATAGACTTTTAAGTGAGAGGTCTGTGAATGTTGATAAGAGTGCTGCAGCTCTCACAGATCATATGCAGCTCACAGATGGTATGCACCTCTCACATATCATATGCAGCTTTCACAGATCATATGCACCGCTCACAGATCGTATTGTGAGCATCAGGTACTAATTTATTATCTGTGAGTATTAAGCAGTTCTTGCACTGTTTTAGGGCACCCGATGATATGACACTGGCTACAGACAAGACAAAGGGTGACTTGACATCCATGGTGTCCATACGATTTTACAAAACTTTGCTACATGCAGCCAACTGAAATATTTATTTGCAAACCTTACGTGATGGAAAAGTCAACCACATTAATATTTGACTTTTGTTCAGTGCTACTAAAGAGATAATAAATATAGCTACTTATTTATATTGCCATCACTTTTATATTTCTCTGAATATCTCAACAACCAGCTAACAAGTCAGAACTAATTAGCCACGTATGAAAGCTCACAGATGGGCAACCAAACTGCTGCTGATAGTAGGTGTGCAGCTCGACAGGTTAGTGAGATATTATAAGCTGTTTACAAAATAGTTTAAAATTAATATTCACAGTTTTTATTATGAGTTATTCAGTTTAAGACCTAGAATGTAATGTACACTACCACTGTAAAGATTCGTCTGTGTTGAATACTTCACCATTTACATTTCCTCAGTACTCTCATGGCTCCAGAGAGATGAGCATTTGTTTGAAATAGGAGGATATTTTGTCAAAAGCCATAGGATGCAGTCAGTGGAAGTTATAGTACAAATCTCCAGATAGCCCCATTGGACTGAATGAGCTAAGTTAATCCAATGCATGTCAATGGAGATACATCGTAACACTTAGGGACTTAATTTATCTTCATATACTTTATTGAAAGTTTTTGTTTACTCCTATGTTTCTGTACTGCAATTGTTATCTGATGTGACCTTTACTTTGTATTAAATGCATGACATTGTATAATTTTATGTGGAGACTGTCTGCCTGGGCTTTCACTGAAATGGGTCTTTTTGCCCAGTTGGACTTTCCTGGTCACTAAATGGAAACATACAAATAACTCCAGAATGATGCCATATGCAGTCTGACAGGCTGTATTATAAGTTGTAATCTTTCCCAAAGAACTTCCCTGTGGCAATAAGATTCCATACAACACAACCAGCATGAATGCACTTTGTCTTCTGAGATTTTAACAGAAGACGAAGAAGATGGACTATTATATTTTAAAGCTGATATAGTGACAGCCCAGATTAATGCTGCAGCAGCTGTAATTCTGGGTGTTGTACATAAAAGCTGGAGGCTCAAGGGTCATCAGAATGAACCTCTGACCTGCATCCTTTCATTGCCTAATAGTCAGAACGTCTTCTACAATTGTCTATGGGCAAATTATGCTTAGGGACACTAAACTTGCCCATATGAATTTTGGCAGACTTAACATCAATACCCCATATCATGTATTCATAAAAAATGACTGAATTATAAAATCTTATAATTTTCTCTCTGTCTCTCTGCCTCTCTGGTCACAGAAACTACCATAGAAGTAATGCATTTTGGGACATGATTACTGATATGTATCTGTATGAAGATTGGAGTCCAAAACATGCTTAGTAGCCTTCATACACACAGCAGCATGACAGCGAAAGGGCCATTATCAAGGTCCAAGACAATAGAGTCAGCAAGGTCTATCTGCTAAAGATTAATATACATCCAGTATGAAGGACCACAGTGCAGAGAACTGCTATGATGTTAAAACATTATAATTACTACATCTCTGTAATGTCGCAGTACCTGAAATAATGCAATCATCATTGTTACAGAGTCCGACTAGTACCTTAAACCACCTCCCTTCAGATTATACTGTGCTGCATCCATTTAAAAACATGCCTAAAGACCCCAGGGCTAATAATACATCATGTACATTTATAGTAAAATGCAATGATAATGGAAAATGGTTTTAACCATAGTAGAGAGATGTATTCTATATGTCTGGCTGGATCTAGTTAAAATAGTCAATTCATTGCTACTGTCGACACTATAACACTGAAATGAAAAACATCAACACCTTCTCTGCACATGCTCTGAGCTGACTCCTTTGAACATGCATGCAGAAAAACACTCTTTTTGAAGTGGAACAAGCTCCCCCCTGCAGCCCCTACACCCCCTACACCCCCTGCTAATTATGCATTCTCACTTCAAGAATTTCACAATCCTCAGAAAAGGGCTTATTCCACTTCCCCGGGGATGTTACTTTATCACACAACTTTCAGCCACTGGCAGTGTTGACCAAAGTGGATCAACTGTATACAGGTAAATCTTAGCCACAACTGACCAAGCTGATGGAAACCCTATAGATATATAGATATATGTATCTATAATTGTTTTAGAAAATATAAATATTCACTGTATCACTATGACCTTTATGACAATAAATTATACTAGGGCTGCATGACTTGGGTCTGCATATATTTTCAGTAAACAATTATGGACATTCAAAGGTTCATAGGGTCATAGTTGTTACTAGGCTAATGACCACAAGGGCCTTTGCAAGCCTAGCGTGCATCAATGATCGAGGTACCAAAATTCTGGATATCCAAAGGTGTTAAATACTTAAGATTTGTTTTTCAGACAAAAGTGTCCTACTTTTCAGGCACAAGTGTCTTTCAATATCACACATTCAAATGTAAAGAAATCATATTATATTCATTATATGAAAACAGCAAATATATACATGGATATATATGATGAGACAGCAGGGAAGGGGAAGAGAGAGAGAGAAAGATATGTGGATACACACATGGGTATACACACATGCATTTAAATATCTGTCTATACACACACAAACACACACATACACATGTATATAAATATATATATATATATATATAGAGAGAGAGAGAGAGAGACAGACAGACAGACATCTACAAACATAGGCATCAATACATGTCTATGTATACAGAGGAAGGCAGGGAGGGGAATACATACTGTGCACTGTGTCCATACACATGACACCGTTTAAAACAGTAATTCATTTAATTAGTCTTTAGTATGTGGACCATTCTAAGCATGTGTACATGTTCCATGCGTAATGTACTGGAAACTCAGTTGTAATTACTTGTTAATTAGAGAATTTACTAAAAGATGATGAAAAAGGGTCTGCCTATTGAAATGTTAGCACTCACAATGCCGAATGCTGACAAGCCAAAAAAAAAGATTGAAAGCTTAGGAAAAGAGCGAATCTTAAAAATCACTCCTCCTTTAAACTGCTTTTTGAAAGGCAAGATGCATTTCTACACCCCAAACTTATATTTACCAACACCAAGATTGCTATACCTCAGAGAAAAGGGAATATTCCAAGAAATAACATCTTGGACTTAGTATATACAAGTCAGATCTTTTGGCCATTCAGTCTCCATGTTTTGGGACTCGCTCAAGCAGGCCCTGATATTTCAAATTATTACTAAAAATTATATATACATTACAGCCATGTTTTCCCTTTGGCTGACTACTTTTTACAGAGTATCTTTCCTAGCTGCTTGTGATGTAAAACAAAATTACTTAAAAATCACTGGAAATCTTCAGAGTTAAAACGAAAAATGTATTTTTGTAACAAGCACTGTAAAAGGTATCCAGCTAAAACCTGACTTGTACCACATTCCTTTCTATGAAATAAAAATATTATTGATTTTGTGTCCCACATCCTTTTCCATGAAATATAAATTCTTCATACAGTTCTTTACTTTTAACACATGCGAACATTACCTCAAAGGAAAAAAATCTGTATGTAGAATTCATATTCAAATACCATATTTAAGAAAAAAATTACAAACCCAAAAGTGTAATTCTTTTGTCATGAATGATTTAATTGTGTTGCCTAACTTCATTAGTGCGACTGATGCTCTAAAACTGTTGAAAGGATATATTTGATTTTTTTATTTAAAAAGTTCATTACATTATTTTTGCTCATGATTCACTCATCACTCCATTATTTCATATTATTCTTTCATATTACTTGAATGATGTTCAGATTTCAAACCATTCCATAAATCTACTATAGCAATATTGTGTTTATTTTACTTTAGAATTGTTTATATTTGTGGGTAGTCTGCAGTCAAGAATGAATCTCCAAATAATTTACTTTTGCTCATGGCAGTGCACCCAGAATGCAATGCTTTTTGCATCTAGAGCCTTAAGTCCTTAGAGGTGTGATGTGGAAGGAAACAGTAATATATTATAGCAATAACCCACGCCTGGGTGTGGGTAATGCTAAATTTACCCACGGTTGGCGTGGTTTGGTCCCGAGGGTGAAGCCCGAGGGACCAAACAAAGCCAACCGTGGGTAAATTTAGCATTACCCACACCCAGGCGTGTTATTGCTATATATGACATTATTTAAGAAAAGAAACTATCACTTTTCTTAAATAATGGCATAGTATAATGCCTGTTTACTGCCCTTCCGCAGATGTCTGGCATCCGGCAGTTCTGATGTACTGCGCGCCTGCGCAGTACATCAGAGCTTGTGAGCAAACGGAGAAAGCAAGATCTCCGTTGCTTTTAGTGTCTCGCTATGTTAAATGAGTTTAACATAGCGAGACAGTTTTAAAATAAGCAACGGACATCTCCGTTGCTTATTTTAAAACTGTCTCGCTATGTTAAACTCATTTAACATAGCGAGACACTAAAAAAAGCAACTGAGATCTTGCTTTCTCCGTTGCTTTTTTTTAAAACACTGTCTCGCTATGTTAAATGGGTTTAACATAGAGAGACAGCTTTAAAATAAGCAACGGAGATCTCCGTTGCTTATTTTAAAGCTGTCTCGCTATGTTAAACCCATTTAACATAGTTAGACAGTGTTTTAAAAAACCGAGTTATACTAATGGAAAAAAGTCCGGGCGACCGGACCTTTTTCCATTAGTATAACTCGATTTACAACGGGCACGCTGGCCAATCAGCGTGCACGTTTTGGGGGGATCATGGTATAATAAAGTATTGTTACTTTCAGAGCAGAAAAATAGTTTTCACTTCTAACTAAATACATAAGTCTTCCACATCTTCTGACTTCAGGCAGCAATGTCTAAATAAACATACATGTGCTTTTCAAGCTATTAAAATCTTCTGTATCTAGTAATAGTTTAGGATATTTTTCATCAAAATTCAGTAGGTACTTCTCACATCAGTTCTGCAATTCTTAATGATGTTAGGGTGTTAAATAGAAATAATGCAAACTATCTTCTGTTAGGGAAAAAAAGGTTCAAAATGTCCTATCATGCTACAAAATTAAATTCGTTAAAATATTGAATCGTATCAATGTTATGATGGGGACAGTGTATGGGCAGTGACACTTGCTGATCTCAGAAATGTTATTTTCAGCAAAATCTGCTTCCTGATTCTTGAAATCTTACTACTCAGTTAAAAATTAATGGGTGTAACCATCTTGTATATATTAGTCAATTTCTAGAGTATATGGTCCAAACGTTTTATTGCTAACCCTGGTCACAGCTTGAATTGCTATTAGCATTCTAGGTGTTAGTAAATATCAGCTCTGTAAATGAGAACTTTCAAGGACCAGGGCCAGAAGCTGTGATAAACAAGGCAGTATATGAAGAACATCTGCCATTTCAGTAGTAGTGACTCAGACTGTCTGCTGAGTAAACTAATATGAGCAGAGAAGCACATACCAGTCATCATCTGAATGGAATGCGTACAAAGAACGTGTCACTACATGGGACCTAACATCAAGATAGCTACATTTCAGAACTGTGTATGAGATGGTTTACCATCAGAGCTGTTGCAGATATGTTGTTTTGGAGTCAACAAACAAATGTTAAGACAAAAGCACCTATGGATTACTCTTATGCTACACACATGACGTGCTATTAGGAACAGTAACAAGCTCTAGTTGTTCTACAGAACATGAGAGGAGTGCTGTTGCAGGGATATTTAGCCAGCTATAATAAAAAAAATATAAGGTTAATATAATTCTAGATTTGCATGCATTCCACAGGCTGAAAAAGTTTAGGGATCTGTACTTTTAACAGTTCTGTTAGGGTTTTTGCATGTGTTGCTCTGAAATATCTTTTAAGATGTTACATATACATTAGAGATCAGCTGTAAAAGGATATCACTGTAATGGCATGACAGTTAACTTGCAGATCATTTAAATTTGTCCTAGGCATGAGCGTGCAGCATCTGTGGATGTGTAGCTGAGTGTGTATGTCTGTGTCTGTGCATGTGTATGTGTGTGTGTGTGTGTGTGTGTGTGTGTGTGTGTGTGTGTGTGTGAATATGCATGCGTGTGTGTATATATGTGGGTGTGTATGTATGTGTGTATACATGCATCTGTGTGTGTATATGTGTGTTCATGTGTTTGTGTGTATGTGTGTTTGTGTGTATGTGTGTGCATGTTTTTCTGTGTGTGTCCATGTGTTTGTGTTTGTGTGTGTTTATGTGTGTTTTGTATATGTATGTGTGCATGTGTGCATGTCTGTGTTTGTGTGTGTTTATGTGTGCTTTGTATATGTGTGTGTGCATGTGTGTGTGCCTGTGTGTGTGTGTGTGTGTGTGTGTGTGTGTGTGTGTGTGTGTGTGTGTGTGTGTGTGTGTGTGTGTGTGTGTGTGTGTAAGAGCATCAAGTGATGGAATGATGTCCTGCTAGGGTTACCACCTTTTCAAATGCCCAAACTGGGACATTTTTGGTACAAACATCATATTTTGCAGGCCAAAACATACCCACTGCCAGTACAAAGGACAGAACTTCGCTTTTTTGCCTAAATAAAAGCTTATTCTTGTAGCATTTTAGTTGCTTATTCTGTTTCTTATAACATTTAGGTGTTTCAGATACAGAATAACTGTTTTATGCAACTATTACATAAAATATAGGAAATATTGTTGTCCTAAAATCTCAGGACATTTGCCATTTTTACAATTTTTTAGCAGGACACAACTACCCAAAGAGGGACTGTCCCTCGCAAAGTGGGACAGGTGGTAACCCTATGTCCTGCCCAGGACATATTCTTCATCTTGCACTCACTGTCTACCATACCTCTCAACTGTCCAAATTTCCGCAGAATGTCCTGATTTTTGCCTCATATTTTTTGTCTGTTTCTCATAAAATTGCAGTTTTCTGGCAAATTGTTGGTAAATCATTGACAACTGATGTCAGATAAATAATGAGAGACATTTGAGTTTCAGACTTCATACCTTTCAGAAAATTCATACTAATGTAAAGCCTGTTATTCTATCAACTTTCTAAATTTGTAAGAGCAATATTTAAAAATTGTCCTTATTTTGCGGCCTTCACCCCATTATTTATAACTTTGTCCAGATTTCTTGCTCTAAGTGGTTGAGAGGTATGCTGCCTACTAGAAGAGGCCCTGGCTCCCATCTAACCCTGAAAAGGATACAGCTGGTATTGAAGAATGAATTATATTAATTAATGCTCAAATTAGTGATTTGAGTTCTTTGCTGGACCATTGTTTTTAAGAATTGCTCTCTGCAAAATAAGAAATCGACTATATGCCACAAGGGCAAATATGTATCCAAATGTCACCATACTAATTAAGTTATTGCTTCTGACTTGTTATAATTGCTTACTTGCAGACATATGGCTTAAAAAAATGACCATTTGCTAACAACATCACTCATAAGCAGTATGACTTGTCTGTAGTAAAACGGCATCTGTTGTTGAAATTTAAAGGTATGGTGCATTCACTGTTTTTAACAACCCCAGGGAATTTTCTACACTTCTTCCTTCCCTCCTGCCCTCTGTACAACCTTATTGTTACTGGCAGGGCATGCTCAGCTAGAAAACATGTTATGCTGACTTTTCACAACCATACCAGTTTATTTTAGTTACAGAGAGGTACACCGAGCAGCAGAGACACTTAGAAATAGATATCAGTTGCAGAAGACATCTAATATTTGACATAGCAAGATGAAGAAGTCATCTGCAGTGTAGAATAAAGGGTAGTGCTATGAACGCAGTATGACATTCTTCCCCATCTCCATTGGTTATTGTCATTCTTGCATACAGAAAATCTGAACTGGCCTTTGGAATTCTTTACCTGTTTGTTGTATTATACAATGCCTCTTTGGGTACTCCTTTAAAACAACAGAGCACCATAATTGTCATTTCATCCCTAAAAAGACAGCAGACAGGAGGCATTCTCTCTAAGCTTTAATGATCTACACAGTCACACACACGTGATTCAAATGAATGTCTGTAAAAATGCTTGCTATCCTCCCTTTTCAAAGCATTTTGGATATATATATATATATATATATATATATATATATATATATACATATACATATATATATATGTATGTATGTGTGTAGATATATATATATATATATATATATATATATATATATATATATATATATATATATATATATATATATATATATATATATATATATATATATATATATATATATATTATATAGATATATTGAACATATATATTTTTTGGGGGAAAAAAAAAATATATATATATAAATATTCCATGAGAAAGTCTCAAAATGCTACAGTGAATAAGCCTTTGGCCCCTCCCCAGCCCCCTCCAGCACAGTACACAAAAGTCAGATGTAGTTTATCTCAACACCAGTTTTCTTTGGAATAACAACAATTACATGCCAGATAGAATTTAATAGATATTCCAAGGCCATTGAATCTTATGACCATTTATGTTTGTCAGTACCCTCCATTAGGCTGCACCTACATTCTCTATGAAGTCCATCAATACCAAAGTTGTTGTTTTTCTTTTGGTTAGGGGTCACCACATCAGAACTCCGGTCCGCTAATGATTGGCAGTAGTTTTTTACGGTGCCAAGGTGCCAGCTCGACGCTCAACCTTCAACGAAGGCACGTAAATTTGTAAATATCCATCCTGTCATCTAGGTTATGTTTAAAGGAAGAGAGTGTGTCTTACTGCTTAATATACGTGGGAAGTTTATTCCAGAGGTTTGGGAGGTGTGAGATTATAGACCTGTCCTGGTACTGTCATGGTGAAGACTTATGTTCTTGGTTTTAGAATTGGTGGACCCGACGGAGTTGTAGAGCTACAGCTGGTTCAGGAAAACTGCATCTGTAATGGTACAGTAAATGAGACAAAGATCTCCCCTTAAAAATTGACTACATACTGAATAAAGGGGAAGAGCTTCTAGCCTTTATTGATAAATCAATGAGTTTAGGCCTGTGATCTTTTAGATTAGGAGCCATTGGGGTCTTTCCAATAGTTTGATAGTTTTTAGTGAGATCCATCCCAAAGGGGACATTGTACTCAATAACTGGTCTGATCCATGCTGAGTATAATGGATAGACTACCTTCATAGACCTTGAAGACGTTCCTTTTGCAGAGGTAAATAAAATGATTTCATGTTAACTATTGTCACATGAAGGTCAAAAGAGAGCAAATTATTAAGTTGACTACTTTTAGTAGTGTGTTCTCTATAAAGTACGTTGATGGGAGGTTTCTCTACCAAAAGTAACAACACTATGCTTTTTAACATCTCGTTTGAGCTCATTTTTGGTGCATCAAGAACTTAATAGGGAGAGTTTATGCTGGAGGGTTTGGATGTCTGATGACATACAATAACCCCAGTTAACAGCTGTAAAGTTCATACCAATCATTTTCAAAGTTTAGCAGCTGATAATGGCAGGTTTGTGTCAAAGATCATATAATCAGGTCAGGATTGTTGGGTTACAGTCAGCGTGATTTAAGAATGCTTTAATTTCTTGTTTAATATAGCACGTCTGACAGATGTCATCAGTAAAGATAGTAACAACAGGTGTCTCTGCACAAACATTTTGCATTTTTCACTAAGGCATTTGCCTCTGTAGACCGTCAGCTTCTGCTGGTGAAGTTCATCTTGCTCATCTTTGTTTGTGAACGAGTTCGATAGCTGTTTTACAGGCACACATTTTGTAGTGAATGTCAATAATGTGAATTGTCACAATGGCCTGTAGTTGGACATTTACTTTGCTTTGCTTGTATTAAAAAAAAAAACATTTTGTACGTAGACTAAATCTATGCTGTGGAGATCATTTGATCTTTTATAGGAAGTACACACTTGATATGAACTTGATAACTAAAGTGCGTCAATAAACTGAGATGTGCATGACATTACATACAGAACAGCAGCACAGTAATTCCATAAGAAAACACTTAAGCAGATTAAACAGTGATGATACAGAGACAGGAAAGCCAAGACTCTGCCTACTGATCATTGGGTCTATATTAGATCACCGAACGCTTAAAAAAGCGAATGGTGATTAATCCACCCTATGCAAGCGAAAGCTTAAAATATCGAAGCAACAGAAACTGGAATTTTTTCCTAGGGAAAGAATTTGTCCGTTTCTGTTGCTTCGGTATTTTCAGTGCTGTGGTGGAAAGTTACGGGTCGGGTTTAGGTAAGTGTGCAATTTGTGTGGATGTGAGTGTTAGGGCGGGTTAGGTGAGTTAGGGTTAGGGAGCGGGTTAGGTATGTGTGCGATTGTGTGGATGTGAGGGTTAGGGCGGGTTAGGTCAGTTCGGGTTAGGGAGCGGGTAAGGTGAGTGTGCGATAGTGACGGACCTTAGGGTTAGGGTTTGGGTTAAGGTAAGTGGATAGTTAGTGGTGTGTGTATAGTTTAGTGTAGGGTTAGGTGTCAGATTTTAGGTGTATGTGTGTGGATTGCTGTTTGTATGGTGTGCTTGTGTTGTGTGTATGTGTTTTGGAACAGCAATTTTTTTCCCTAGGGAAAAAAAATCGCTGTTCTGACAGTTCGAGATTGTAAGCTTTCGCTTACATAGGGTCGATTAATCACCGTTCGCTTTTTTAAGCGTTCGGTGATCTAATATAGACCCTGATCATTTAGTTGTTGATATTTATACTGCTTTTTGTAAGCAAATGACTAATATTACCTATCATACCTCTCAACTGTCCAGATTTATGCCTCATATTTTTGGTCTATTCCTTATAAAAGTTGTGGTTTTCTTACAAATCACTGGGATGATCTGAGGATCGAAGTCATTCAATAATGGCATACATTTGAATTTCAAACTTCAAATGTTTCAGAAAATGTATGTTAACACAAACCCTGTTACTCTAGCAACTTTCTAAGTTTATAAGAGCAATATTTAAAATCTGCCCCTATTTTTGGGCCTTCGTCCCCCAATTTTGTCAGGCTTTGTCGAGGCTGCTTGCACTAAGAGGTTGAGAGGTATGTACCTAATGAGACAGTATCATTTGAGGGATAGCTGTGCTATTCTATCACTCTGTTTCAGCTGTAATAAATGCCTCAAAATGAAATAAACATGGTTCAGACATTCAAGCTTCAGTAGTACTCAAGAAGTGTATTATTCTTCTTCTGAGTGTATTAATATTATGTAAAAGGTGTATATGCAAGGGTAAACCTTGTGTTAATATCATGTTGGACAATGGTGTATCTGTACCCTTGTGTTAATATCATGTTACAGAATGTAATATCTTCATGGGGTAAACTTTGTATTAATGTTATGTTAGATAATGATGTTATCTGTAGAGGGTAAACCTTGTATTAATATCATATCACAGAATGGTGTATCTGTATACACCAGAACATAAGCTGTCCTTTTAGAGAACATAATGTCTCTCCCACACTTGTAATTAATAGCAGTTCCTTTTTTCTTTGTTGTTTGTTATTTGTGTGCTCCCTAGCATATTTTAATTACTTGTGTGTCCCCAACATCTTTTAATTACTCAAGAGGTGTAACAGAATTTTTATTTTGGGGGGGCTGAGATTTTTTGTATGTCTGTAGTAATGCCAGTCCTTCAATATAAATATTAAATTTACTGAATTAGGGTATAAACTATTGCTCCTATAGAAAATTATTCTGAGTACTTTATACACACCAGATTGTTTTATTTTAGAGCAATTAAGCAAACTTTGCAAAATGCCAAGTGTACCTTAACTGCACTCTCCCTGTTTGGCAGTGCAGAGGAGTGTTATATTAACAACTAATACTTTAGTGGCCAGAAAGATATGAAGCCATAATCAGCAATATTATCCAGTAAAAACTGGCAAATATTAATTTGTTATTTTGATACTTTTCTCAAATATTCAATGAAAACATTTGGTTTGGATCCATTTATTAAGACAGAAATGGATCATCTTAGAAAGCTACTTTATATTACTGGCAGTTTTATAATCTGTGTCACTCAAATAGTTCAGTACTTTGAAGGGTAATCATATAAATGGTCAAAACTAAATTCAGTGTGTATTTTACTCTATGTGCATTTTTGTACTAGTTTGTCTGTTTCCTCAGTAAAAAGCCTCTTTGTTCTGAGAATGTTGAACCTGGAAACTTCTTTTTCTCAGAAATCTGAAAACTATGACATTAGGTATATAATTGAGAAGGATAACATATCAAATAGACCCCTGCTTGGGAGCAATTCACAAAGAAAAGAAACTTATTTTACTGATTT
The DNA here is from genome assembly GCF_019279795.1 of Protopterus annectens. Taxonomy (NCBI): domain Eukaryota; kingdom Metazoa; phylum Chordata; order Ceratodontiformes; family Protopteridae; genus Protopterus; species Protopterus annectens. The sequence goes on from NC_056725.1 coordinate 852,697,467, forward strand.
TGTTGTGTCATTTTATATTATAGCAAGTACTGTTAGTACTGTGTTTGATCAGGCAACTAAGGAAGTTAAATATTTTTTTAACCATAAAAACTACATAAGACAATGCTATGTGATGTATGATTTTCCCTCCTAAATTTGTCCCTTAGCAGTTGTGATATGGTGTAAGATGAAATGTATTAAGATAATAATGTTTCTTCAGCAAGTCATAAACTGCAATAGTTCATCCACACTGCATAAATTAAAACACCAGGTGAATCGAATTTACACACAAAAATGTTTCACTGCTAACAACTCACCATATAAGCTGATGCCAATGCAAAAAAAAATTACCCTGAGACATTAAGCATATGCAAGTCCTGTTTACACTAAAACTGAATCTGCCTCCTTCTATGTATGCCAGTTTCATGTGATGTTCTAAGGTGTGGCAATGCCCACTGGTGTGGGAGGAGAAAAGGGACAGAGGTTATTCATAGTTATTGCAGAAATCATTTCTTTCTCTCTGTGTTTATGGGCATCGTGTGTGGGATCTAGAGTCCAAAGAGGAAAATCACTTGTTAAATGGCATCTGCATAGTCTAATAATGAAGTCTATCTACAGCACCAAGGTGCAAGGAGGGGTAATTAACGATTTACAAGTATATTCTAAAGGCATGGGAATCTCATCAGTTCCTTCTTTCTAATCATTTTATCCCATTATTCTTGGGAGGAAATTTGGACCATTCCCCTCTCCTTTGACCCTCTTTGCTCCCTGTCCAAGCTGGATATAGCTACTACTAGCGAAGATGAGAACTAAGTGGTGTGGACAGTCATTGTCAGTACTTATTTTCCATATTGCGGATCTCTACAACTGATTCAGGATGCTGATATACTGGACATTGCATGGAGATGCCATTCCTAATGAAAGTAGCTATCCTTCCAACAGCCCTATCAGCTAACAAGCTGACATTGCCACTGTCCCACTTCTCCACTACAGAATCTCATGGCAGGAAACATGCTCCCAGGGCATATCCTACCCCCTGAGATGGGTGATTCTGTAATAGCTAATCTTTTCCCATTCTCTTCTGCCAGCTTCTCCAGTACCCAGGCTGCTACTTTAACTCAGCTTGGCTAGGTCATAGTTACGATTCTTCATCCTAGGGCTGAAATGAATTCTTGAGTGGCTTTACACACATTTCAGTCAAAGATAAAGTATCATAAGCAAGAGTAACTGATGCAAAAGTTAATTTTTGTACCTAAGGAGTTGAAATAGGTAAGCTTATTTATTCTCTGTTTTTGCTACCTAACCCGGTTTTATTGCACCATACTTTGCAAGAAATCAGTTTCACCATATAAAGTACAGCAAAATAAACAGCGCATACAGGCAATAGCTACAATATTTCATTCATATTCAAACTCATCTCAGTGGCATAGTCACCTTTTCACAACCATTAAGTAACAGTTCATTAGTATAAAAGTTTTTCTAATGTTATATACGGACAGAAGCATAAATGCCATGTCAAGGTCATTAAACAAATATGGTTTTAATGTTGCTGCTAAGAAGGGTTCTAATCTTCAAAAATGTTTTGTCAGACAGACAATTAGAGTATGTACACCTCTGTTAAAATATGATCCTTTCAGTAATTATGAATAAAAATTAACATGATGTTGATGTTCTATATTTATTTAGGTCAGTAGCAATGGCATTTATATCGGGAATTTAGTGGAGTGGCCACAGTTACTTTTGTTCCAGACTTATCAATTTAAAATTATTCTGTCATTCAAATTTGTTGTGTTGGCATCCAGTATAAGAAAATGACGTTCATTCAGCATTTGTTAAGTATTTATGCCAAAGCTTGCCAAAATGGACAAGAAGGTCCCATAACAAAGTTTAAGAGAGCTTTTGGCCATCAATGTCCAAAGAACTTTGTCCAGTTGTTCATAGAGAAGTACCCACATAAGAAAAGTCACTTGTCATAACTTCTTTATGAAACCTATCTCTCTCTCCCTCTGCATTTTTGCTTGTTACCCTTTCTCAAATATGTCTTACTTTCTGTTTTATCATTGTCAGAAAAGACTACATGCATTTAATTCATTATAATTCAACCATGTCACACTGACAATTCATGACTTCATAGGAGATTACGATAAAACCTGAATCATGCAGAATAAATCGTGTAGACTTCTTTATTAAATAAGGCATCAATATGACACAGCTGTTCAGAGATGACAACTTTCTAATAGATGTAGGTAGCAAGTATCATGCTGAAGCAATTCCGTTATGATTTTTTTTTTGCTTTTATCAAATATATATGGGAACTGTTGCGTTATTATTTCTTATGCTGATACCAAAAAAAAAATAATACCTGTTGGAGTCTGTAGAATTGGGTAATGAGAACATATAAATTTCCAAATCAAGTTACTTTTAAGTAAGCAATAATAAAATGAATGAAGCCACAGACATTTTAGCCTTTCTTCACAGCCTGAGCCCGTTAGACATGTTGTTTTGTATAATACTTCATAATTTAGTCAACCTCACTGATATCACAGGGACCATAACTTGAGAAATGGGAGAAGAACATCTTTGTGCCTTAAAATAATTTATTTCAAGATAGATATCATAATACAATAGCTGTTTCTGGACAACCAAGTTGACATGCATTTGTCCCAGTTGCAAGGTGTTGGTGGAACACAGCCGGTGGTTCAGTACCAGCATCCATTTCTAAAATGAATAATACATACTTCTTTTGGACAGCCTTAGTACTGAAGTATGAGTGCTTTAAGTACAAATGTAGCAACTGGTTTGCAAAGGTTTACAAAAGTAGAAAAATGAACTTTTTTTTCTGTTGAGCGGGTATAGATTTGGAAGACAGGATGTGGCTTACAGGTTTTTTATTGGGAGTTGAGTGGTGCCAGATGAGGAAATTGCACCAGTTGTTAGATGAGGCAGCTATAGCTCTGTTGCCATGCATGTCAGATGCCAGATAGATGTTTTCTGTAATCACTGAATGCATTACTACCTGCAAAGAGTTCAAGTTTCAGCACATTTGGGTGCTATTTGTTTAGACAACCTAGATGCAATATTTTGAATTTCTAAACACTTTGGTTGTTATTTGGCCAATGGTAAAGTTTGCCTAAGTATGACTCTGTCACTGTCCATGTGGGTGTGAATGACCTGAGACACAACTCCCTGGACTACATGAAAAGAGACATGGAGGAGCTCTCAGATTATGTGGCCCAGGCAGGTATGACCCTAGCCCTGAGCAGCATCCTACTATCACCCAGAATGATACTGCAGTACAAGAAGAAAATGATGGACTTCAAAAATTGGCTGAGTTTCTGGTGCCATTCTAAGGGGATCCAGAATCTGTCTGCTTGGGATGACATGAGTGACAGACCTCAATGTTTTGCCAGAGGTGGTCTGCATCTGTCACGCCTGGGTTTCTGGATACTGGCTAAGGCTCTCACTCCACGTTCCTAAGCACCCTGGAAACTATTAGGGTCCAACCCAACACTCTCATACTAGGTGACTTCAACTACCCCTCCATCAACTGGTAAAACTACTCATGCACCAATACACTGGCCCAACGTTTCCTGGAATTCATCAGTTTCAATGCCCTGGATCAGCTCATTCTTACCCCCACTAGAGGAAGCAACATCTTTGACCTGGTTATTACTAACATGGGCAACAGTTGTTCTAAACCAATAGTCAGTTCCTCCCTGGTTAGATCCGATCACAAACTACTCATCATGGAAATCCACATCTCATTCACCCCCCCCTAAAAAAATGAAGCCAATCTGGTGGTCCCCTGCCATTAATAAACTCTACAACAGAAGGAAGAAACTGTTGCAGAAAAAGGTGATGTCCCAAGACTGGAAAAACTCCCTTATTAGGCTCAACAAAAAGTTCAGATCCCTCATCAAAACTTCTAAAGCCAGCTATGAAGGCAGAATTGTGGCAGACACTAAAAACAACCACAAATCCTTCTATAGTTATATCAAGAATCTATAGAATAAACCTGCCAATTCAAATGGTGGAGTGACAAAAGTAGTCCAACTGTAGAAAAAAGAAACTCACATCAAAACCATGAAATGTTAGCAAGAAATTTAATCAAGCTAGTACTTCCAACAAGAGAGCAGTACTTTCACAGAAATACAATCTGCTTCATCAGGCATCAGATAAAACTCTTCTCTACAAAAAGCTATTTATACTAAATAGTCACATGATCAAACAATTAATAAATTGTATTAAAAACAATTAGAAAGGTTAAGAAAGTTTAAAACAATTTCTAACCCGTTTGCGCTATATATGTGTTAGTTCAGGTTTCAAAGAAAAATAACCATTCAGTCCTGTTGGAATAAAAGCTCTAAAATAGAGAATCCATTTGTTCTCACATATTTCAGTTAAATTACATATGTCACCACCAGGTAGAGAATCATGAATAGCTTCTAATATATATTTTGTTTTTAATTATGAGAAGTATCTGTCTCTAAGATGTGCTAATATAGACCATTGGTCATATCTATTCTCTTTATTTCAGACAAATGATTTCTAATATGATTTTTCAACTTCTGGCTTGTTTTGCCAACATAGTATGAATTGCATTTTATACATAAAGCCATATATACTAATTTTTTTGTATCACAATTGCCATTAGCAATGATTTTAAAAACTGTATTTCTAAGTGGATCAATAAAATGTGTTTCAGTAATAACTCTACGTGGTGGTGACATATGTAATATAACTGAAAGATGTGAGAACAAATCTAGATCCCATGCAATTTGGCTTTGTGAAAGGTAGATCATACTTGCTCAACCTGGTTGACATCTTTGAGTCAGTCACCAGAGCTGTGGATGAGGGCAAGGCAGTTCATACAGCCTACCTCAATCTGTACAAGCCTTTAATACCATTCCACACTCAGGAATTATTGATAAACTCACCAAACTAGGCATCAACCCTTATATCACTAGGTGGGTTACAAATTGGCTCACAGTGTGAAAGTAGCAGACTCAGTGTCAGACTGCCAACCAGTCATGAGTGGAGTCCCACAGGGATCGGCCCTGGGTCCTCTCCTGTTTGGCATCTATTTCTCAGAAGTTCAGGCCAACCTGAAGGGACTCTGGCTGAACAAGTTCATAGACAACTGCAAGCTGGGAGCCATTATTAACTCCCCAAGTGATGTAGACATCCTACAGAAAGGCCTCACTGAGACCAATGACTGGTGTCAAAACCATAGCCTTAAGCTTAATGCCAGAAAATGCATCATCATCCCCTTTGGGAAAAACTCAGTTCCCACTAATTACCACATCGATGGGCACCCACTGAACACTGAAGGCATTATAAGAGATCTGGGGACTCAGGTTGACAGCAACCTCTCCTTCGACCACTACATTGCCACTGTGGTCAGAAAGTCCTTCTATGTGGCACATCTCATTATCAAGGGTTTTGCATCCAGGAAGAAAGAGGTCATCATCTCTTTCTACTCTTCCCTCATTTGGCCAGTCATTGAGTATAATACCCCATTTGGCATGTACCTCACTAGACACATGCAACAGCTGGAAAGGCCACAAAAGTACCTCATGAAGAGGATCCTAGGCCTTAAACACGTCCTACATGGACAAACTCAAAAAACTCCAGCTTTTCTCCATCTCATATCATCTACTTAGAGGTGATCTCTGCTTGACTCACAAAGTCATGCCTGACCCAGCTCTGTTAGAAATGCTACATCTAAAGAAATCCAAATCCCTCCACACCACATGCTCCAGAGACCTCAACCTCATTTCCACAATCAACAGAACATGCTGGAGGGACAGGTTCATATCCCAGAGACTGCCAATGCTCTGGAATAGACTTCCCCTTATAGTCCCTCTTTACTCGTTGCTCATCAGACCTATTATTGAATATAACCCCCCATTTGGTATGTACCTCACTAGACGCCAACAACAACTGGAAAGGCCACAGAAATACCTAACTAAGAGGACCTTAGGCCTCAGACATATGCCCTACACTGACAGACTCAAAAAACTCCACCTATACTCGGTCTCATATCGCCTACTTAGAGGCGAACTCTGCTTGACCTACAAGGCCATGTCAGACCCTGAGCTGATAGATATGCTCCACTTAAAGAAATCTCAATCTCTCTGTGCCACACGCTCCAGGGACCTTAACCTCATTACCACAATAAACAGAACATGCTGGAGGAACAGGTTCCTAACCCAGTGACTTCCCATACTCTGGAACAAACTCCCCATTCAGATCAAGCAGAGCACGTCACTGGCCCTTTTCAAGAGAAATCTTGACAAGTGGATGGGCAATAGGAAGTTCACCCCAGGAATCACTTCAGTGGCCCTGCTTGACAGGGACACAGAAAACTAACTTCAGGTGATAGTCATCTCGGGGATCACCTCAGTAGCTTTGCTTTACAAGGGCACTGGAAACTAACTTTGGGCGGCACTATGCTGGGGAATTTCTTGGGCTAGGCTTGTATAGGCTCCCGGGTCATTATCGTAGTACATACCTATATGTCAAGCAAAGCACCTCACTAGCCCTCTTCAAGAGAAATCTTGATGAGTGGATGGGAAATAGAAAGTTCAACCCGGGGATCACTGCAGTGGGTCTACTTGATAGAGGAACTGGGAACTAACGTTGGGCGGCACAATGCCAGGGCACTTCTATGGGCTAGCCTAGTACACACCTATGAGCCTATGACTCTAAGTATGGCTGTACTCTAGGATAAAAAAAGGCTTACAGCAATGTGGAAATGTTATCTCTGTGGGATGCCCATATATATATATATATATATATATATATATATATATATATATATATATATATAAACCATTAGTTTGCAAGCTTGGCACTTAAACCTTTGAACCTGCTGTTTTTGTTCAACCTCATCTTATATAGTTTGTAACTTATCTATGAAACTACTGTTCTGTCACATTCCATTTTATTTAATGGTTAACACCCACATGTGCTTTTGGTTCAGATCACAGTTGAAAAGGGTCACAATACCAGTTGACTGACAGTGATAATAAATAAAATAAAATAAATCACAGCTGAAGAAAAATATGTCAGATATCTAGAAGTCTGTAGGCCACAAAACAGAATGCAGCATGACTTCATAAGAAGGTTATGTCAGACTAATCTAATGCAGTTTTCAAACAACTCATTTTTCACAAAATAAATATAAACTTTTCTATACTACAAAGTGAAAACAAAAAGCAAACAAGGCTTCCTTTATTCCACTTTATTAAACTGGCAACTGTCCTCAGCATTATCTTTTCACAAGCTTTAAACTCTTTTTTATGCCAAAGCACATTATAGAGCAACTGAAATATATTTAAACAGCCAGTTATAGCTTATTCAATTACAATTTTTAAATTACTTAATTACTAACTGAACTCAAATACTCAGCAACACCATGGGAAATAAATACATTGCTAAAGAGACATTTCACACAGATGTATTGTTTGTGCCACTGGGTCTCATTTGAAAATAATTAATGCTTCCATTTTAGCTGAACTGTTCTTTTACATTTACCTGCAGTGAGGCTGCCCTTTTTCAAATATCTGTGTCTAGGAAGGGATTTCTTTATCTATTTATTTGTGTTTATTTCACTTTGTGGTGCAGAAAAATCTAACAGAATTCTTTGACTGGGTAAATAGGACATCAGATTAAAAGATGAAGGGGATGTCACTTACAGAGACCTTAGCAAGACCCGTGACATTGTTCATATACAAGGCTGCTTAACAGATTAATCAGGCCTGGCCAGCAATAGGTTCTAAGATGGCAGCAGGGTTGAAAGATTATTTAAGTAATTAAATATATATAATTACAGTAAATACAATGTACTGAGATGAAAGGATGGCAAAGAGTGGGCTACAGCAAGAGTCATTACTCACGACAGTGCTTAATAGTGTCTTTATGTGTGTTATTATAGACAATATATAAAGAAAATCTGCTGTTTGTGAGTACACACACACACACACACACACACACACACACACACACACACACACACTGTGTAGGCTATATGTATCTACTTGTCATAGTGATGAGGAAAAAACTAGGTGTCTGGTACTGCATACTCCTGGGGTGATGTGGTGCTGTACACAGGTGTAGAGTAGCTAAAACATCTGGTCAGATTGCTGATAATTCATATTACATGGGTGAGGAGGGTAGCCCACTTATCATTATTGTTACAAAGGTGCCATTGCAGGTGTTGCAACAGTTACCAACAGGTCAATAGAGGGAAGTCTCTGGGCTCCATTTGTTAATATGTCAGACAATGTAGCAGGTGGTGGGGTCTTTTAATAGTGACAGATGGGAAGAGAAGGAGGCAGCCAGGATATTTCCATTAATACTGGGAGCCCCACGTGCATGTAGATTGGTTACAGCTGAAGGTAGGTGGGCACTGAATAAGTTATAGGTTAGTACAATGTCTAGCAGACAAAATACTGAATGGAAAATTAATGATCACTTCCAGGTGAGATCTCCTATCATGGATAGATGATGATGGAAAGTTATGCTTCATGCACTGGCAGACTGGCTAGGGTATGTCTGCTACAGGCACAGGATGACTTAAAGCATTTATCCCAGGCCTTACTGAACCATTGATCACCAGTGGACATGCCCAAAAAGCCTGCACCTCCAGACATTGCATATGCTTATGGAAGTTACATATTTATGGTACAGCTGTGGAGGAGGTGTGTGGAAAGGGGACTTACTAGTTGTGTATGCTTGGAGAAGTGGGCTGCACAAACTGTAAGCCTCCTCCACATCCCTTGCACTACATTCTTTTGAAAATAAACGGTGAGATGGAGCAAGCCAAGGATATGGAACATTCTGCCAAATATATTACTATTCATTTGCTCTTTCACAGTGATAGATTTTAACTAGAATTATGCACACTGCGATGAACTGTTAAACTAAAGTGTTCATACTTGAAAACTGAAATTCATTACATTTATTTACAATGCTGCAGAAGCAGGCTTTCATTTTATTTATTTTTAGCAGGAAAGCTGTAACTTCTGATGCATGAACTCTGAAGGTCTTACTAGCTAATGGAGAGTCACCCTGTTTTATACAGCCTTATTCCTAGAAAATAGTACTTGTGGTAGAATAAATTTATTTACAGTAACAAAATATGTTACTAAGCAAATGTACAACTTGACCATCCTATATCCCAGTGCTTGATCAGTAAACTTTTTTTACATATACACATATATGTATATTTACATATAATATACAAGTCAATGACTTTTTCTAGATTATTCCTATTGTAATTAAAAATCATATAGTCTCCCAATACAATCCACTGATATTCTCCACGGAGAAATGATTTAACAAAAAGCAATGTCTGGGTGTGAATAATACAGAATTTATCAATGTATGCTGTGGCTTTGCACTCCTTACCAGACAGAACCAGCTATAAGTAAACCTACATTAGCCATACCCTGACATGGCTGATTGCTGTTATGCAAAAGGCATTATTAAATAATTAGATAAATAAATAAAGGCCTTACATTTTTAAAATAGTGTTGTTTTAAAATGAACTCTTTCTTTTCTGTCTCTGTTTGCTGATATGAATCTGTGGAAACAGTTTAGTAGTTAGTGTGCTCATGTAGGAGGTGTAAACATAGGGATGCTGTTTTTCAAAGCTTAGCACCTTTCTCTCTTCTCTGTAATTATGACATTTTATATGTACATGCAGATGCCAGTTTATTATAAGGCAGTAAGTAGATCATACTGAACAAAGCAATTAACCTCCTCCCATACTGCATGAGTTTGACACTTACATAAATTGTAAGAAAGGAAATAGTTGTTTTTTCAAGGGACAGTTGATAATTTCCGTGCCTTGCAGTGGCCTGATATTAAAGGTCTAACTCTTGTTTTTGCTTTAGTTAACTGCTTGGTATACTCTCTCTGTGCTGAAATTTGGGATTACACATTTACTGATAAAATGATAAGTATCACACCTTTGAGATGCAAGACTTGCAACTTTCTCCTAGCTAAGATGACATCCCTAAAGTTAGGGGAGAGGTCCTTTTGTAGGATGGTTTCTATTTGATTTTCAGCAGATTTCTCAGAAAGAGGCATCGGTTAGTGCTACTTTTGATAAAAGTTTGCATATCTTGTTTATGACTGGATTATGGATGAAAGATAGTTTTGTAACTGCATACAGGAACAGCAGTGTTCAGAAAAAAATGTTACGGTTAAAACATAACTTGTTCTCAATTTATGATTTGCATACAGATCTCTGTAGCTTTTGTCAAAAGCATACATTTTCTGTTGCAGCAGCCAAGTTGATTTGTGTTTTAGTGAGGCTGGTATTTTCACTGATGTGAGTAATGACTGACTTGTCATAACTGTGTTAATCTGGTTTGCCTGTTTGTCATATCACATTTATATATTTTGATTTTGAAGTCACTGTCATTATATACTAAATCCTTAATAATGCATGTGAACCTGTACACAGACATGGACACACACACACACACACACACAAACACACACACACACACACACACACACACACACACACACACACACACACACACACACACACACACACACACACACACACACACATTCACATATATCATTTATTTGTTGCAGTTTGTTAACCTGGATATTGCACTGATCACAGGGTTATTTTAATCCCCTATAACATACAGTTCCCTTTCGCTTGTTCCATTTGCTTGCTTGTCCCTTACAGGGGTAAAAGACCAGTATGCTGCAACTGGACATAAGAGAACAAGCTCCTCCAAACTAACACCTCCCCTGTAGGTGGCCTGCATACTAAGTATGGCTGACTGGATGGGGAATGGCGTGTGTACTTCAACACATGCCTAACTTCCTGACCAAGTGGCACTTGCAATTCTGCAACAGTATGAACTTGCCCAGCCTTTTACCATTAGTAATCACCCACCAAATGGTAGGTATTGTTAGTGTGGTGGGCATAGCTGCCTTCCCCCCAGGATGGTCAAACTAGTGTTGGTCACTGACTCCAATCTTCCTTAGAACAGCTCCTCCTGCATCCATGCCTAGGTTGCCTAGGGTGTAATCAGGATTTCATCACTTTGCAGGTTGCCTGGGGTGGGGTGTAATCAGGGTTTCATCACTGGTTGAACGGACGGCATTGTTGACCTATTTACACCACTGCCTGGCTGAAACAGTGTTACACATAAGTACACAAAATGAATGCATTTAAGTTAGTCTGATATTATAATTAAGTACATACTAGACATGAAACAGAATAAGATCAGAAACAAAATAAAACAAACACACTGTTGGCAATGTAAGAATATTATGTAGTATGATTTAATATACAACAGTCATGAAACAGTAAAATAAGTTGTTGAGTGGAGATCTAGCAGGAGTAATTCTGGTTGGAAGAAGACAGTAGAGGCATTATAAAGGGGAGGGAGATAAGAGGTATCCTCCTCAAAACTTCCCCTTAAACAGTTTATTTCCTTATAATGCCCACTTTGTTACACATTATTGCTAACATGCACACACAGACAGATGGACACATATAGACACATACAGCCACACACACACACACACACACACACACACACACACACACACATACACGCACACACACACACACACACACACACACACACACACACACACACACACACACACACACACACACACACACACACAACATGCTTCTAACTCTTGTTAGATGCCATCCATTTTGCTAAATCAAACAGTGACCACAACAGTTGTTTTTCTTTACCATGTGTTTCACAATGCATTGCTCCTACAAATAAACCCTGACAATGTAAAATGTTTGTTGTCTACTGTTGATGAAGGACTGTGTCCTGTGAACTGAGAGGGGGCATATTCCCCATGACAGATTCCCCCCCAGTGTGGTTCAAAGAAAACCTGTTAATCTTTGCCATTTTTCTTGTGCTGTGGATAATCACAGTGCATGCACATATGCTTAGCTCTGTGGTCTCATGTATCAGCAGCCATATAGTCAATTAGCCTCCAAGAGTCCAGCAGTAGAGGAATTATTTGCCACATGTGAAAAAAATCTGTGAAAATTATAAAAAAAAGATCTCAATGAGTGACAAGATGCCACGCATTGTGGCAACTATTCCTTGGACAATGATGTGCCATTTGCTCACCTCTAACAGAGGCAAATGATGCATGACCTCCAGAACAACTGCAGAATTGTCATAACTATACCCTGTATACCTTTATCATAGAGAAAAAGATGACCAGCATTACAGCTTTTCTGTAAAGGTTGCTACTCACTCCCCATCACAAAGTCAGCCTAATTCCAGTGTAGGAAACTGAGAAGAGCAGAAGCTAAGATAGCTGACTAGGGGTCTAGTTCATGTTGTTGTAAGCTGACAATATCGAATACGATATTGTCGGCATGACAATGTTGAAAGTTCAGAACATCGTGCAGGTAAATGGAAATCTCTGTAAGGGGGAGATTTCCATTTACCTCAATGTAGTGTGGTCTTGGAGTTGGTATATTTAAGTTGGGGGGTGTGGGGGGGCTCTAGTTAGTTTTTTTTTTACGTTATTCGATATTTTACTACTTTGATCAATAAAGTTCGACCTTTATTGATTCGATGTAGTAAAATTTCGATAAGTGATATAGACGTGCTGACTAGTAGTCAAGCTACAATCTTAATGTTGGTATTAACTAAAGAATGCGGCCTTATAATGTCCCAGCTGATGATAGTATTCCCCAATCTTTAGCAGGACAGTAATTAGAAATGAAATGAGGTTGACTGTTAACCATCTGGTTACTTTGGTATGGGTAAACCACTGCACAATTAAATGTCTGGAACAGTTATCATCTTATAAGGCCTGATTACTATCCTCACTGTCTCTGGAGATTTATCAACGCTGAAGGCATAAATACAAGTTAAAATTCTTCTTGTGAGAGTGACACCCAACAATACAGGAATGTGTATCATAAGAGACTTGGCGGGACCAGGATTCTGCTTAATGTCATGGTGAAAGGGATCCTCTGGGCCCTCAGTTCTCCCATTCCCACCACCTGGCTCTCAACTCTGTCTGGCTTCTATGGTTACAGTAGTCATGCACAGAGCAGGATAGAACTCCTCCACCTCCTAACTCTATCTTCTTCATGCTTTTATTGACCTGTTAAGTTCTATGCACTACATAAGCATCTGTGGGTAATTTGGTGTGTAATGCATGAACGTTTATTGTGAGTAATGGATTTGGAATGTGCTCAAGAAGTGTGATTTATGCTTATTTCTAATTCCATACAGTAGATAGAGTGCATAATCATATCATCCAGGAGCAGATCTATATTGTTTTAAAATGAAATTATTCCATTGAGTTATGGTATGCAGTTTTCACCCATATGCCAGTCTTCAAGTCAAGGAATCAAGCAAAATAACAATCAGAACACAACGTGCTGAATGTGCAACTTAAGGAAGAGAAAATATTAACTTGTATCTCTACAGAGATGATACAATATAAGATGATTCAGTTCAAAGAGGAAATGTATTTCCTTTCAGTATATTTTTCAAATTTTCCCTTATAAATCCCTTATACAATTTATATCCTTCACCTTCCCCATCATCTTCCACAGTCTTCAGGATTTTGGAACTTCCCAAACCTACAGCTGACCCATAAACCTACTTACACCTTAACCATAATGCTGGACATTTCCATTTATGGGATGGGTCTCCTGACTTATCAGAGGGCGAGAGTGATCAGTTATTGTAAAAGAATCATGAGTGGAATATTCTTGAGGGAGTGAACCAGACAAAGTCACTAACTGCCTCACAATGGCACCTTGGACAACTACATCTTCATATGGCTCATTGCTATGTCTCACAAGCTTGTTCCCCTCCAGAAAATAAAAGAACCAATGATACAGATTTTCACTATGCAGGCATGAAACACAGAGAGCAGATAATGTTGCACTATCTGCAATAGCTTGAAACAGTATATTAGTACAAATAGTAAGAAACGTGCTTCACCAAAATTAAACACCTAGCTTGTATTTTTTCTTGCAGTAAATTACAAAAACATATACAACAGAAACCTTAAAATAAAAGCAGTAATTGCAGAATTCCCAACTCTGGCCTAGCTACCATTAGTGAATATGTCAGTACACCCATACCAAATTCATGCAGTGAATACATAATCTTGTCAATATCAGCATCACTAGGCTATCTACAAAAATATGTATTGCCATACCTTTAAAGTATGTACAGTCATTATTAAAAATAATACGCATACACTGACTCCATCACAGATAGACACTATGATCCTTACTGCTCACAAATACCTAGCATGTAACTCCAGCTTCATGTTCATACATCACTGCTCATGAATAGTAACACACTCAGACTGAACACAGCAACAAAATTCTGTGGCACCTCCTCTATTATCAGATCCACTCAGTTTCCTGTACTAGTTAACGCAAACATGCACTCCTTTAAACACATATGTGAGAATTCCTCATTGGAACACAGCTGTAAAAGTCACTGGCATTGAAGCCATCACAAACCACAGCTAAAGTCACAATTCCATTCAAGAAATAACAAGGGTATAAAAGATCTTCAGCAAAACATCACCCTCACAGACAGATGAATTGAACATTTAACAGAATGAACATTACTATAAAATGTCACAGCTCCATTGCACTACATATGCAGACATGACATGATACACATCCGTAAAGCAGCACAACTCAAACTTATTCAAATAACAGTAAAATCAGAGACAGCCGCCCAAAGGCCCTGAGAAAGGAACTCACTTCTTGTGGAGCATACCTACAGAAAATAGATAAGATACTCCCTAAATAACCTTTTTCAGCAGCTCTCCAGAACTTCTTAAATTGTATAAAATAAAGGATACAATCACATATGCAGACACACATGAAGATACACATACGCACATGAATGCACACACCCCGCACCCAGACAAATATAGTGCACATTGAAATTTCAATAATATTTCCACTCTGCACAGTTTCAACTTCTGAATATAGAAGCAACAAAGCTACAAAAGTCACAAGTAAATGACAAGATCAAACGGCACGAAGTTTGCCTTGCTTTTGTTAGCAGTTAAGGCATTCAAATTATTCTCATTCTTAAAAAAAAAAATCACAAAATACTTTGCACAATACAAACAACAGCATTTCATTAGGCAAAAGAAAGTATAAAGGAAATCTTAGAATAAAGAATGTGTCAGTATTTTGAAAAGAGCAGGGGATGACATATAGGCAGACATCGCTGCAAGTATGACTTGAGTGATATCATAAGGTAAAAGAATCTTTCAACTTTTCAGCAAAACAGATGACTGATTTTCTGAGATCTATGAAAACTTGTCATGGAGTAAATGCAACTATGCCCCTTTAGCAGTATGACCATGAAGGAATGTACAGAGCAACACCTGCCCCTCACCTTAGTATACATTTTATCCTTTAGCATCTCTGTCCCATCAGTAACTGAGAATATTTGGTTTTCTTCATTTATATCAGTGCAGGAAGGTAAAACTTTTTCTCATATAGCCTTATTCTATGCATTTCACTTTAGTCATTTTTGTTTTTTTTTTAACTGGGGTTTCCATTTGGTCTAACAAGGATCATTTTCAAAAAAAAACATCGGAATGAAAGCTCCAACAGTTTAACTGAATAAAATATCTTCAAGACACAGCTGTGTATAATGAAAAAAACGTACGATTCTGTCATTAGTCAGAACAATGTAAAAATATATCTGTACGCAGGACAGAACTGAACTTGGAAGCTGTGATATTACAAAAGGAGAGAAGGTATTTTATGCAGGAGAAACATGTAAGAAAGTATGGAGAATGTAGGGGGGAAAATATGTAAAATGAATAAATGATGATTTACTGAAAGTGACCAGGTTAATGACTGGAATAAATACAGAATAACAACACAGTAAGGAAAGTTGAAGGGGAGGGAAGACCGGGATGTATACATTGTTTACAATCATACAGAATTCTATTAGTAGGAGGTATATAAGTCAGCTGAAGCTGTGGTTTTGTAAAAAGGCAGGCTGCTACTGCCAGTGCTAGATGGGTTCATAGTTTAGTTACATGTGCCAGCCCCAGTAACTTAGAAAAAAAACAGGATCTGATTTGTGTCACAAATTAATCTGTATCACTTTGAAGCTCTTAGGAGAGAAGGGAATTAAAATAGTTCAAAGGAGCATATGAAACAGTCCATTCAATTCTATAATAATGAGCATTTGAAAGTAGCTATAGGAATGATGTAAAAGGACCCACTATGAATAATTACATTTCATGTGATGCAATTATTTAAACTCAAAACATCTAAAACCTTGGGAAGTCACTAGTCAAGACATTGACACCCCTATGATCACAAAAATGCAAAAAAAATGTTACAGGGACTTCCTGCATCCTCATATGTAGGAAGCAAAGCCCACATCCCCAAATTTTACATATATATATGTGTGTGTATATATATATATATATATATATATATATATATATATATATATATATATATATATATATATATATACACACACACACATATATATATATATTCATTCACATGTACATATGTGTGTGTGTGTGTATATATATATATATATATATATATATTCATACACGTACATATGTGTGTGTGTGTGTGTGTGTGTGTGTGTGTGTGTGTGTGTGTGTGTGTGTGTGTATATATATATATATATATATATATTTGTGTGGTATCGTAAATTTATACTTGGTGGCTTTGCAGTTGCCCGCCCCTGCTGTAAATTTGATCTGGGACACTCCACCCAGTCTAGTGTCATTACCTCATTCTACCTATTCCAGGGAGAACATTTGAGAAGGCCAACCCAGTTAGCTTCTACACCTCCTTTCCCCTTTCCACTTTAGAAAAAAAAATTAAGCTTGTTTCCTGCCTTTCCTGTGGGTAGTCTAGTCTGGATACAGATTTGCTCTGTCCAGGACTGTTTGTGGGCTTCTGAGCCCCCAAGCCTTTCTGTGTTGGAGGGAAGCCTTCTAGCTTAATTTTGTTTCTTAGAACTAGCCAGTTTTCTAGTTTCAGCACTCAAATCTGTTTCTTTGAGCTCAGCACTTGTTCAGAAATCATTGTAAGCACTAAATAAGCTACAAATTACTACAGCCCTCAACTTTCCTCACTTGTCTAGAGGAAAACAGTTTTAGTACTTAATAAATAAGCACTTATCCAGGCATGTCTAAGGGTCAGCTCCCTGTGTTTTCTCCTGTCTACCTGATGAATCTTGGGGCAATGCAGCAATTGCCTTATGTACACAGACAACTCTCTCCTCCTACCACCCAAACCTACAACCTGTGAGAGATGCACTTATATAACCAAATTGGAAGCAAAGCTCTCTTCACCCAAGATGGGACTAGACAGTCAAGAGGAGAAAGTAAACACTTGCACCACACCACACTCATCACATAGTCCCTCAAAAACCTACACCACCAAAACACACACATAGAAACACAAAACACACATTTACATTCACGGAGGCTCTCAAAAATAATCTATGCAAGCAACAGAGACCTCCAAAGCAGAAACGCAAGCAACCTCCACCCCGCAACACAACCCAAATGACACATAGCCCACAAACTCAGTGTGCTACTCAATCACAGCCCATAAGGCATAACAACGTGCCCAACACTCTAGTCATAGGTGACTCTATAGTCAGGCACACTGATGTTCCACTCACCAGACTAAACATGGAGAAAGTTACTGTCAGCTGCCTGTCAGGTGCCAGGATCCGCCACATAATGCATGCACTCAGGTCACTCCACAGCAAGTACAAATATGACTCTGTCATTGTCCATATTTGTGTGAATGACCTGAGACGTATTTCTCTGGACTACATGAAAGGAGACATGGAGGATTTTTCTGATCTTGTAGCCCAGGCAGGTATGACCCTAGCCCTGAGTAACATCCTGCCATCACCCAGAATGATACCACAATACAAGGACAAAATGATTGACTTCAACAATTGACTAAGCTTCTGGTGTCATTCTAAGGGGATCCAGTATCTGTCTGCCTGGGATGACATGATCGACAAACCACAATGCTTTGCCAGAGATGGCCTGCACCTGTCACTCTTGGGATTCTGGGTACTGGCTAAGGCTCTTGCCACCCGTATAGTGCCTTTTTTAGGCAAGATTTAAATGACAAATTCACCACCATAACAGGTACAAGCAAGCAAAATCTGAGGGTAATGTTACTTAATGCTAGAAGTCTAAACCTCAAAATGCAGTCACTTGAGGCACTACTTAAAATGGAGAACATCGATATCTGTGCAGTGACAGAGACCTGGTTCAAGGCTCCAGAGAACACCCCTGCATTACCAGGCTATAATTTATACCACACCTTTAGGCCACCTAACCTGGACCAAAGCACTAAACACGGAGGCATGTCCATATTCATTAAGGATATCCACACCTCCAGGCTAGTTGCTCAGCATAATGCATCTGAGATTATACAAGTGCAACTAACTCTGGGCAGGACCGCAATGAAAATTTTAGCTTGCTACAGATCCCCCACCATCCCCCAGGATTCCCACTTCTCATTTCTTGATACACTCAAAAATATTAGGGTACAACCTAACACCCTAATAATGGGCAATTACAACTACCCCACCATTAACTGGAAAAACTACTCATGTACCAACTCTTGTGCTCATTTTCTGGAATTCATAAATTCCAATGCCTTGGATCAATTTATCCACACCCCCACCAGCAGCAGCAATATCCTAGACCTGGTCATTACCAACATGGGCAACAGGTGTTCCACACCAAAGGTCAGTTCCTCGTTGGTCAGATCCGACCACAAGCAAATCAACCTAGACATCCACATCACACCCCCACCCCCCATTAGGGAAACCACCGTAAAACATTTCTCGAAAGCCAACTTCACGCTTCTTAAGACAGAAGTGGCAAACTTTACGACACCCATGCTGATGGACAATAGAGATACAACTGCTGAATCCTATACAATTGCACTTTATAAGCACTTACACGAGTGCATGGATCGTGCAATCCCTAACAGAACCAAGATGCTGTCCTCCAAAAAAAAGGAAGCCAATCTGGTGGTCCCCTGCTATAAACAAACTCTACAACAGAAGAAAGAAACTGTTGCAAAAAAGAGTAAAATCCCATGATTGGAGGAACTCCGTGGTCAGCCTCAGTAAGAAGCTGAGATCCCTCATAAAATCCTCCAAAGCTAGTTACAAAAACAAAATCGCCACTGATTCTAAAACCAACCACAAAGCATTCTATAGCTATGTCAAGAATCTCAATGGCAACACTCAGATCTGCTCTGAGTTACAACACAATGGCACTAAATATATAGAACCAACTGATATTGCCAACATCCTGGCAGATAGGTTCAGTGCTAACTTTACCCCTCTCTCATCGCCTAAAGGGCCCATCTCTATACCGGAAGAGTGCAAAGTATCTGTAATCACGGCTGCACAGGTAAAAAGCACACTCTCCAAAGCCAAGAACACAGCATCCATGGGACCTGACAACATCCCAGGCTGCGTTCTACATGAACTACAGAATGAACTGGCACCCCACCTAAGTACCATGTTCAATGATAGCCTCACCTCAGGCTTTGTGCCCACTGATTGGCGCACAGCAATGGTTATCCCACTCCACAAAGGGGGAGCCACCACGGACCCCAGGAACTACCGCCCCTTTAGCCTGACGAGCCTGGTTTGCAAGACTATGGTGCGTATCATCATGGAACTTATAAACAATGACATTGGCAGTCTCCAAACTTTGGAGCCTACCCAGTTCAGGTTTGTAAAAGGCAGATCATGTCTCCTAAACCTGATAGACTTCTTTGAAGCGGTCACCAAAGCCATAGATGAGGATAAGGTGGTACACACAGCCTATCTAGATCTCGCCAAGGCTTTCAACACCATCCCCCACTCTGGAATTATAGACAAACTCACTAAACTAGGTATAAATCCCTATGACACAAGATGGGTTGCCAACTGGCTCATTGACAGAGCCCACACTGTGAAAGTAGAAGACTCTAAATCCAATTTCAGACCAGTGACATGTGGAGTACCACAGGGTTCAGTCCTAGGTCCTCCCCTGTTTGGTATCTACTTCTCTGAAGTACAGGCTAACACAGAAGGTCTTTGGCTAACAAAGTTCGCAGATGACTGCAAACTAGGAGCCATAATCAAAACTCCTAACGATGTGGACATCCTACAAAAGGGCCTTACTGAGACAGATGCCCGGTGTCAAAGCCATGGCCTCAAGCTCAATGCCAAAAAGTACATTGTCATCCCTTTTGGCAAAAACTCTATACCCATGAACTATCACATAGACGGTAGTCTACTTAACACCGAAAGTGTGATAAGAGACCTTGAGACACAGGTGGATAGTAGTCTCTCCTTTGATAATCACATCACCACAGCAGTCAGGAAATCCTTCTATGTGGCACACCTCATCACAAAAGGTTTCTCATCCAGGAAAAAAGAGGTCATTGTTCCCCTCTACTCATCACTCATTAGACCCATTATAGAGTACAACACCCCTTTTGGTACGTACCTCACAAGACATCTACAACAACTGGAAAGGCCACAGAAATACCTCACAAAGAGGATTACTGCCTTAAACAGATGCCCTACGCAGACCGTCTCAAAAAACTCCAGCTTTACTTTGTCGCATATCGCTTACTCAGCGGTGATCTCTGCCTAACATACAAAGCTATGTCAAACCCAGAACTGTTGGACATGCTCCACGTAAAGGAATCTCAATCCCCCCGAGCTACACGCTCTAGGGACCTAAACCTTGTCACCACAATAAACAGAACATGCTGGAGGGATAGATTCCTGTCCTAGAGACTTCCCATACTCTGGAACAAACTACCTATCTATATCAAACAAAGCTCCTCATTAGCACTCTTCAAGAAAAATCTTGATGATTGGATGGGAGATAGGAAATTCACCCCAGGGATCACTACTGTGGCTCTGCTTGACAGGGACACAGGAAAATAATTTTCTTGTGTGGCAAAAGCCAGGGTACAATTTGGCTAGGCTTATATAGGCCCTAGGGCCAATAGCCTACTACCTATCTATGAACCTATGAACCTATATATATAAGATATATATATATATATATATATATATATATATATATATATATATATATAGGAGCGCTACAGAATCCTGAAAGCCCAAAATCCTAAAGACCAATATCCTGAAAGTTCAAAATACTGAAAACTCAAAATCCTGAAAACACACAGGATACCAACACTCACTGTATTCCAGCACAAGGACATACAGAAACAAATAAAACACAAACTATATTACTGTTCTCCAAGTATAATTAGGGTGGCAAGCCCCCTGCACCCCCAAGTGGGGGGCTGCAATCCACACACGCCCTGCTACTTAAATATATCAACTCCAAGATTGCAGTTAGTATAGTGAAGTGCAATCTCGGAGTTGATATATTTAATTAGCAAGAGGTGTGGGGGTGCTGGGGGACTTGTCTCCATGCATATAGTTGAAGGGTAATATGTTTTTGTATGTACTTGTGCTGGAATATAGTAAGTGTTGGTATCCTTTGTGTTTTCAGGATTTTGAGTTTTCAGTATTTTGAATTTTCAGTATTTTGAACTTTCAGGCTTTTGGTCTCGGGATTTTGGTCTTCAGGATTTTGGGCTTTCAGGATTCTGTAGCACTTATATATATATATATGGGTCTACTTCTTTTGACCTAACTTTCATTTGCCTGACCCCATTTGACTGAAATTTCATTTGCCTGACACTTCATTTGCCCGACACTTCATTTGCCCGACAAGTATTATTAGCAAGAAAATGGAATATGCCCCCCTCCCCACTGCAGTGCGACCCTGGAGTTAGAATATATAGTTAGGGGGGTGTGATATTGTTAAGTTTTGATGTAATATTGCTTAGTAACAGAAAAGTAAGTGGGGGCTCCGCCCCCCACACCCCCCCTAACTATATATTCTAACTCCAGGGTCGCACTGCAGTGGGGAAGGGGGCATATTCCATTTTCTTGCTAATAATACTTGTCGGGCAAATGAAGTGTCAGGCAAATGAAATTTCAGTCATTTGGTCTCAGGCAAATGAGTGTCAGGCAAATGAAAGTTAGGTCAAAAGAAGTAGACCCATATATATATATATATATATATATATATATATATATATATATATATATATATATATATATATATATATATATATATATATATATATATATATATACACACACACATATATATGAGAAGATAGAGAAATTTAGTTAAATGCAATGCTCATGTTCATGCGTTTTTTGGAGTCTGCCTGCCATGGAAGAAAACTGGCAATCTTTTTGGTTCATCACTCTGAGTGTTAATTAGCTGCTCAGTGATAAACACCAAGGTTCCTTATGCAATGTTTTATATAGAGCTAATTTTGAGATACTGTACTTATATAGTGTCTTAGAAGATCTTCAGACTAGAATTGTAAGGCTGCAGTTAATAAGGGACTCTCATAATGTTCTAGCCTTTGTTAATGGTATGGAGATATTTAAAAATAACTCAGCTGATAACACATTTATCTCTGAGGATAAATTAGTCCTAGCTTACTTAGTTGGAAGATGAACCCAGGCAATTCCATAAAGGTTTACTTACTCCTGGGACTAAGGATTTGTGTTCATTCCCTCAGTCTGCATTAAGGTCACCTATTAAATTCAGTCCTGATGTAATCTGTAAACTAAATTAAGGTTGTCATTATCCAGTTAGTGTGCAAAATCAGCAGGAATAGAGATCTAGCTAGTGAATTTCACTCTAATCTATTTGTTTAGCTGATTAACATTAATATTGCAGGTGACTGACAGGTGATGTGGTGCTAAGTCCTTTATATTCATGATCAGACCAACTAATCTGGGAAGACCAAACAAGAAGAAAACGCCAGCCGTACTACAGCAACAAAATGTATTAGTATAGTAAGCGCTTTCAGGGATTCAACCCCTTCATCAGACTACAAATCAAAAAACATTAAAGAACTTAAATAATGGCATTAATTAAAAGCAATCAGCATTTAAAAACACAGTAATATCAATACATGCAAAGTGACACTTAAAATCAATATAGCTCGCTTGCAATAATAATCTATAATAAATATAGTACAAAATAAATGTGTGTGTGTATATATATATATATATATATATATATATATATATATATATATATATATATATATATATATATATATATATATATATATATATATATATATATATATCATATAAATCGTCATAAATAGCAAAACATTTTTAAAAAAGGTTGCAACTTAATGTTTCAAAGGCCTAGTCTTTAAGAAAGGTTTGAGGGACACCTTATTATTCAAACCAGGGAATTTATCAGCACTAAATAGCATAATCCATCTCTGTTCAGCAGCTTCTGCGTGATTTACTAAATCACCTCCTCTCTTATTATTAATTAAGATCTCTAAGATGTTTTTCTTTTTATACTGGTAAAACCAATAGACGTCTTAAAGACAGAATATCGGAACACTATTGAGACGTTAAAAATGGTAATAAGAGTAGTGCTCTGGCTATGCGCAATAGGAAAGAAGGATCCAGCCATATATTTAAATTTTAGTCTTAGAGATCTTAATTAATAATAAGAGAGGAGGTGATTTAATAAATCACACAGAAGCTGCTGAACAGAGATGGATCATGCTATTTAGTGCTGATAAATCCCCTGGTTTGAATAATAAGGTGTCACTCAAACCTTTCTTAAAGACTAGGCCTTTGAAACATTAAGTTGCAACCTTTTTTAAAAATGTTTTGCTATTTATGACTATATATATATATATATATATATATATATATATATATATATATATATACACACACATATATTTATTTTGTACTATATTTATTACAGATTATTATTGCAAGCGAGCTATATTGATTTTAAGTGTCACTTTGCATGTATTCATATTACTGTGTTTTTAAATGCTGATTGCTTTTAATTAATGCCATTATTAAAGTTCTGTAATGTTTTTGCATTTGTAGTCTGATGAAGGGGTTGAATCCCTGAAAGAGCTTAATATACTAATAAATTTCGTTGCTGTGGTACGGCTGGTGTTTTCTTCTTATTTGGTCTTATATTGAGTTTGTGCACCAGCTGTTTTATTAGTTGAAGAGATTTTCAGTTTCTCTCAACTAATCTGGTAGCCCTGGTGTTGTTGTGGAATAAGAAATAGATATGCTTTTTGAGTTAGATGTCTGAAATTTTGACTAGAACACTTTGGCATGAGCCTGTAGTTACTTAATGTACTCCACCCATTCATATGACATTACTTTATCCTGGACTCCTTTGCCCAGATATAGTCATCTGAGTTAGGACATAAACCCCAGGATTAATAACATCACAGTACAGAGTTCATTAATTGATATTAATTTAATTAGAACAAGTCCAAAGACTCTTTCTTTTTATAGGATATTAGAAAATAGCATGAAGCCAACTTTAAGTATTCTACATCTGTTTCATAGCATCTGACATGAAAAAAATTTCACAAAAGAAGGGATCAAGAACAACATGATTTTTATGAGTTTTATAGTAGCTCATTCTGGGTTAATGAATTTGACTTATAAGAGATTCCATTAAGTAATCATGATAAAAAACACAGCTTTCAAGGCTGTAAAGATGCATTTAAAGAGGTGAGTGACTATAACTAAACAAGTCCAAACTAATGAGGAATCCATTATTTTGTAAGGTACTCAGAAGCAGTGCATGCCATCTTAGTGCCTGAGGGGAGTCAAAAGATTAGACAATTTTGAAAAAAGGTAGCCAAGACGAAAGAGAGCGGTGAAACAGAAAGATAGAGTTTAGATAGGTACAGATAGAATCAGGAGTTCTAGGAGGTATGGAAACTGATTTGGAAAAGAAGCATAAAAAAGAGAGGTATTAATGAGGCTGTGGGACTCACGGAGAGAATTAAAAAAAGACAGCTGTGTGTAAGGATAAAGAGTGATTAAAGACACAGAGTAAGCCTGATTAGCAAATACTCCCAGTGCAATGATTTATATGATACCCTCCAAAATATATCCACATTGTAAAATAAATATATCAGCATATGCATCATTTTCAAAATATTGTCACTGCAGAAAGATACAGGAAACATCTGTAGCAGGCAAGCAGCTCACCATCTCCTGATGTTCGCAGTTATATGTAAGTCTGACAGACATTATACCATGTCTGAGTAAGGGAACTAGAGTTTAAAGTATTCACATGCCTCAGTATTGTGTTCAAAGTAGAAAAGTGCTTTTGTGCATTAGCAAAGTGTGTTGACACCCCTTGTTCGGGCAGCTGCGCCCCTTATACCACCCCTCAAAAAATATAATAATAAAATTTGAGTTCACTGCAGCTTGAGGGAAAGAAGATACTCCACAGTGATTTGCTCACCAGAATCATAGAATCAGCTGTGATACATTGAATGACTCAATAAAAGTAGGCCCGAACCATCAGGAAGATGTCATGTTTAAGAGTATTTCTTCTACTAAATTCTCACAATATATGTGAAGGAATGCAGTCATAATCTTAATTTGCCCACAAGCAATATGTTATTGCAAAGACAAAGCACTTTCGAGTAAACACCTCATTAAATCAAATAATGCTCTGACTCAGCTATTTCCTATCATGTAAGGATGCGGTAAGAAAGTAGAAATTACTTTTCTTTTTCTGTCACTAGGGAGAGATAGTTTAATGTTTACATAGGCAAAAGGCTGTGAATATTTTTATTTTCACTATGTGCTGCTGTTACTTGTTTAAGAAAATCATACAATTTAAATAATATTACTGCCAGGAGACTGAGGTAAACAGCTAAACTTTAACAAAATGTACAGGAAGACGGGACATCAAGAATATTGGGATACAAGGTTTACCGCATGAGAGTGAAGACCATTTGACTGAATGCCAGTGCAATAACAAGAATTTACTTAAAGTTGTTAGAATGAAAAAGTCATGCAAGCAGAGAGCGAGGTGCCTAATTTTCTCCATTTGGGGGTGGGAAGCTTTGACCCACCAAGCACCTGTTAACATTAAATGACATCTCCTTGCTCATAACCCCTTAGTATAGGTTAGTTAATTTGAATGAAGTGTAAATATCATTCAAAACAGTCTTTCTTTTCTTTATCTTAGCTACAGTGTAAGCTCATCATACCACAGTGTCAGTCTGCTGAATTCAGAAAGATATAACTGAGTAAATTAATTTTCAGATAACTGATCAAATCTTGTATGGTTTTATGTTTGACCGAAAAAACTATTGACAAAAAATGCAATGCTGTTCACCTGCAGTGCCATATAATTTGCTTTTCTTTGCAGTTTTGAAGCAATAGCAAAGTGGTATGCTAAGCAGTGAAAATAGTCTGTGTAATATCTGGGGAACTTCAGGCAAAATACTCTATCTTAATGCATTTTCAGTCACTGAGCATGGGACAGTATCCATGCAATGCATGCTATGGGAGCTTTTATGCATTTATGGAATTGGTATCTTTTAAATGACAATATGCAATCCAGAATGATGTCTGTGCAGTGAAACACAGATAATTCACTCAAGTGGTAGAAAATAACATTATTGTATAGCTGGCAAGTGACATTTTGAAAATGTATCATCTTTTGGTAAAATAAATGATTCCATGTAGTGCATGTATGCCTAATGCATTAGCACTGCTTTGTTAATGTCAGTATATTTTTACAGCAGTAATATACCATACACCATTGTGAAGGCTGCCAGCCCAGCTAGCTAGAATTTTGTAAATTATTCTATGTCATTGTAAATATTAATATGATCCATAGGCTTGTCTACAAATGTAAGAAAATGTTTGTTCTATACTGAGCTTCAAGATTGTAACCACGGTGCACCCTGCTGGAAAACAGCAGAAATGTGTATAAACCACATGCCTATGCAAATTCACAGTATGTGTTGATGGTAAAGGCTAGAATATACAGAGTTAACTTGCAAACTCTAAGAAAATAAGTAAAGAGTTTTACGATGTGCTAAAGTTAGTTTATCTCAGATAAGAGACAGGATGTCTAGTGCTAGGGGTTTCTTTCTATTGACTTGAGACAGAGAAAATTACTAGGTTTCACATGTAAAGTGTTTTTGTATTGCTCTGTGACTTGCTAGCGGTTGAACATCTGAGTGAGAGATAAGTATTTTTGACAGAGATATGTTAAATTCTGTTAGTGCCTGTTAGCCTGGGAACTAAGGCAGAGATGACAAGAATGATGTAATCTGAGATGACCCAGCAGAAATGTTTGCTAGTAACTTATGAACTATATCAGAGAGAAGGTCAGTGCATTTTGTGTTTGTCTATTGACCTTTATACATCTCACCATCACTTGCCTGTATTTGTAAGTAAGACTTGGAAGATAGTACCTCTCTTAGAGATAGATAGGAAAATAGTAAGATCAGTCTAGATGTTTTCTGTATTTATGTGGGACTGTCCTGCAATGTTGTTTTAAATTATTTCCTGTGATTCTGAACTCTGTTGTCATTGTATTGGGTTACTGAGTATTGTCTTGTTCTTTTATTATTTATTATTAAATATATTTAAACCTTTTAATTGTGGCTGGTTTTGTTTAGAAATACTTAAGCTCTGAGAGTACTCGCATGTATTTGGTAACACTGTACAGGCCACTCTTGAATAGCCTTAGTCTTGGACGCACTTACCATTTGGACAATAGTAACATTACACAGTAAGATTGGGCACCCTTTGGTAAGGGCTTTCATTGTAGCTGATAAGTAGTGGTTGGTGGCAGGTGGTACTATCATATAATCTGGTTAGAAGGAGGTATAGCTAGTGAACCTGTGCCAGCCTTCTCCAGGAGTGTCTGTGCATTTGTAAATAAATCAAATCTCAAAGTGTGTCTGTGAGTCTGCTACATGGCCAGGGACATGAAGAACTGGTTGGACAGAAAGGGTGCTGGAGGTTTTGGCTTGACCACTCGGCTGAAATCTTAACCCTATAGATGTGCCAGTGAGGAGTCTTATTGGGGATAAGGAGAAAGAGAGAGAAACCAGCCTCAGACTGACTGTGATCTCTGTGTGCTTTTATGGGAAATTGTACTTTACTGTTTGTGTAATTGTCATCCTCCCAATAAGCACATCCTTCACTGGTGTTAGTGCTGAGGATTGAGGCTCCTTGATTACTGGGTCAGTGCAGGGGCATCACAACCATCAACACCATTATGACCACTAAACCACTCAGTTATTTTTATCTAACTTTTTTTTATAATTCATTTTGCATGCTGACCCAGGATAAGAAAATATTTAGGAATATTGTTGGAGTTGTTAAGCAAGGGGGGTATTCACAACACACTCACATAAAACATAAGTTTCAAAAAACACTACTGCCAAAAAATAGGCAGTACACTCCAGGAGTTTATTAAGATTTTCATCCATCTTTTCACAAGGACTTCTTCAGACTAACTTTAACTCATCCCATATTGACCAGCATATTACCCAAGCCATCAAGAAAATTCATTAAAAACTGTACTTTCTCTAATGAAACAAACCCTACCTCACAGACTCATCAAGAGAATCTTTAACATCATTCTACCTTCTGGGTTTATATTATTTCTTTGAATGGCTATTCAGCGAATAGCCATTCATCAAACACCTATTTGGCAAAGCTGTTCTTCATTGAATGGTGAATTTTAACTAGGGCAAACAAGTGATTGGCCACTGTCTGGAATTTGCCCTTTTCTCCCCACTGTAGTGCAATCTCAGAGTCAGTATATTTAGTTGGGGGGTTATGGGAGGCATAGCCCACCACCTTGGCAGGTTTTAACATTTTTTTATTTTTTTTTTATTTTTTGTGGTCACTCAGTTTTCCAGTTGTCCAGTTGCTTGTTTGCCCTACTTAAAATTTGCTGTTCTGTGAAGAACAGCTTCACTGAAGAGATGCTTGATGAATGGCTATTTGCTGAATAGCCATTCGATGATGTGCTATAGACCCCTACTGTCTCCCCTCCCTTTTCTATGCATCACCCATATTAACCACCACTCAAGCCACCCTACTAAGCAAATTAGAGGCATGATTTAAGAAAAGTTTGCAGTTAACCCATCATACTGGAGTGTGTGTGTTTGTGTGTGTGTGTGTGTGTGTGTGTGTGTGTGTGTGTGTGTGTGTGTGTGTGTGTGTGTGCATTAAATTATCGCAATTACACATTTAAAATATGTATAAACACACGACTACCCATAAAAATGTATATATTATAAGACTCATATACTTATATTACATTGTCTAAGAAAATAAAATAATCATTATTTAATTTATTTAATTTTTTCATTAACTTTCAGCTGCTAAAAAACAGTTGATGCTCACAGTGTCATTGATACCTGGATTTTTATCTGCTTGCAATTTAAGCTGCCAAAACATTTTTCTACTTTCCAATTAATTTATATAATTTACATCCCTTACATCTTTAAGAAACTGGTCAATGATAGTAAAATAACATTTATGACACTCTTTATTATTATTAATATGTTTACTCAAGGCATTACTTATAGCACTTTTTTACAGCATATAAATGTTGTTTAATCCATTTTTCTAGTTTCCTAGTGTTCATCCCTATATAAAAACAAGGGCATGTAGATCACATAGTCATACGCCATTTCAGCTGCTCATAAAATGCCTTTATTAGGAATAGCTCTTTCTAAATGGGATGACAGCCTTTCAGAAATACATTTCCACATATTACAAGTCACACATTTATACATACCCCTTTTTATCATTAATAATTTTACTTTGATAATCTAAAATACATGTACTGTGTTGTATACCAATTGATGTTTATTGGCTATAATTGATGGCAAATCATTATTACTCAACAATATTTTCCAATTATCATTAATAATATTCCTTATATTAAAACTATCAAGTGACATAGTCAAACTATAAATAATACATTTATCATAACTATTATTGCTTGAACTATTTTCATTACTAATATCTTTCATGCCTTTCTTTAATGTTTCTGTCTTTTACTTTTTATTTCACTAGCAACTTCTTCCAAAAATCCATACATATATATCCCCTTTCCATAAAAAGCTGAATAAATCAATTTACTTCCTCATGAAAAAAAAAAATAAAAAAAATAAATAAATAAAAAACATCATCAGCTGCAATCAGCTTTGATGCTCTAATCATTTGTCCCCAGGTATTATCTTTTTAATAAAATAAGGATTATTACTACACTAATATAAATAATTGTTTGCAAAAATCTTCTCCTTTGTATACTGTTATAAAAGTTATTATCACAAACATTTGTTTTAATATTTACATCTAAATTATTTAGTGACTCCCCAACAGATCCTAAAGTAAAACATAAAAATCCCATAATCTCATATAAAGCCTTAATAAATATATGCATTTGATCTAAAGTTGCTTTCCAAATAAAAAACAAATCCTCAACAAAGCATTAATAAAATGATGCTTTGTCATAAATATTTAAAATAGCTCAACAATCTATGAACAATATTTGCAAAACTGAGTGCAGCAGTGGCACCCAGTGCAACACCCAAAATTTGATTATATTTATTGTTGAAACATGATTAAATAATAATAATAATAATAATAATAATAGTAATAATAATACAAGCAATATTCAAATAATATTAATAAAGGAATCAGTCATTTTAGTACTCACAAATCATATAAATTCCTTTATCAATATGAATACCTGTATACAATGACTTTATATCTAGGATAAATAAAAATTGTCTCATCCCCTTTAAAATCATATTGCCTTAATGTTTCTAAAAATTACAAGATTCTTTGATATAGGTAGGAAAACATTAAACTAATAGATTGAGAATACTATCAATATAAATTGAAATACCTTCTGTAACATAAACAGGGAAGAAACAATGGGCCAAAAAGGAGATGGAGATTCCCCTCTATATATCTTTGGGATACCAGAAATAACTTCATCTTTAGTATGAGCAATCATAAAAATAGAAAAAATGTAACCTCGAGAAAAACATTCCAATAAAACTTTCCAAATGCATCTTTAATTTTTATGTATATGTATAAAAACAATCTACTTGTTTATATTCATGTGTATTTGGCAACATATTTTCCATACTAGTAATGTAATCTCACTGATACATAATGACCATTCTTCCCCTTTATCTGCTTTCATAAAACTTAAATCATTATTATTCTGCAGCACATTAAGGACTTTTCATTGTTAAGTATTTAAATTATATGAACATTTCTTTGTTTTATTTTAAATATATTTAACAGATCTTTCTCAAAAATATAACAGGTTTGTCTGGTAGACATAAGGAGAGATTAAAAGTGGATGGTTTCTTAAATTCTACGTCCATACTCTTAATATTATTGTTTAAATTATTTAATAAATATTTTAAATGTATCTTTCTTGAAAAAAGCTTCATATCTGAAAAAGACTTGGCCATATCACCTCTCTGGCTAGGTATGCATGTAAAACCTTATAATAAAATCTGATATTGTGTATCAGTAAAAATCTCTTCTATAAATTTAAACAATCTGACCTTATCACAACTAAAATTTGAATGTAAGTATATATTCCCTTCCCCCTTACTCTCATTCTTGTCCTTTGCAATTTCTCCACTGGAATACAAGATATAAAATTTTTGCTTACTTTCACAGTGAACGTATTTAATTGAGGGTTCACATACAAAGCAAAATTATGAAAACATAGTCTAAATTTACTTTCAATGCAAGCAACATATTATCTGAGAATTCAAATAAAGCTATGCAGTGCTGGTTCACAATTTAAATACATACTAGACCCCTACACATTTCAGAAGACACCCTACAACACCATGGAGTATAAGCAAATGTTACAGAAAACCTGCAAAAATCCTGGTACAGCATCTCTATGCAAATGATAAGCAGTAACAGTTTTCACAATTCAGAAGAATTATTGAACCACAGTGTCTACTGTATTAGAGGGCCAAAGTGTAGGGGAGAAGTACTGCAGATTATCAGAACTTTCAAAAAGGTATCCCTAATGCTGAATCAATATTGAGGTAGGTCCCTTGATTTTAATGGATTCTTGATGTGTTTTTGAGATCTAATAGTATGAGTCCCAAAACTCCAAGAAACTAAGTATAATCAAGGAAAACATATTTAAAATCAAAATATGATGTATAGCAGATAACTTCCCTGTGATGATGTGAGGTGTTGCCAACTGTTCTAAGAGAAGTAGGGCAGTGGATGTGTAACATATGCCAGCATAGCTAGCTGGAGTTTTGTAAAGAGTTATATGCCATTTGCATATCATGCTGATTTGTACAGGTGCTTGTGTTGAAACTGTATTTGTAAAGTTGCTTGTGTTAAAAAATGTACCAACAGTGGGTCCTGCTGGAGAGAAAAGAACTACACGTGTATGTCAGACTGTATTGTAACTGTTGAAATGAATATATTGTAACAGAAGATACTAGAAGAGATGAGGTTAATCTCAGTCCAGCTAACTTTGAAACATAGTCCAAAATTAAATTACCTGGTTTAGGATATAAAGATTGTACCTTACAGTTCTGTTTGCAGCCAGAGACAAAATGTCTGTGAAAACCAAGACCCGGAATCCTACTGTATTGTCCTAAGGGGTCCTAATGTTCTTTTACTATTTATTATTAAATATATTTAAACTTTTCATTGTGGCTGTTCTTTTAGAGAATATGTTAACCTTTGACAGTACTTTTATTTATTTGGTGACACTGTGGCCACTCCTGAAAGCCTTGCTGCATTGGTCAAGCACTGCCATTTGTATTTGCATTAATTTTACTCAGTATAATTTGGTACCTTTGTAAGATCCTTTAGAGTGTTCTGGTGGCAGTAACTACTTTATAGTCTGGGCAGAGGGGGCATAGCTGGTAAATCTTTGCCAGCGTTTTCCTGGTGTGTGTGTGTGTGTGTGTGTGTGTGTGTGTGTGTGTGTGTGTGTGTGTGTGTGCATGTGTATGTTTGTGTGTGTGTGTGTGTGTGTGTGTGTGTGTGTGTGTGTGTGTGTGTGTGTGTGTGTGTGTGTGTGTGTGTGTGTGTGTGTGTGTGTGTGTGTGTGTGTGTGTGTCAGCCCTTAGAACAAGGACACAGAGGACTAGTTTCATAGAGAGAGTGGTAGAGGACTTGGCTTGGAACACTTGGCTGAGAACTCAACTTTACAGCTGTGTCAGTGGGAAGTCTTATTTGGGGCCTGGAGAAAGAGGGAAACCCAACCCCAGGATGAGAGTGTACTCCCTGTGTACTCTTAAGGGGAATCATACTTGGTGGAGAAAGCTGCATCTGGAAATACTGTGTGTATCTATTTTTGTTCCAAGTGAACTTCCCTCACCAGTGTCAGTGGTGAAGATTGAGACTCCTTAATTACTGGCCCAGAGGAGGGGCATCACATCCCCCTTCTCTGAAGTGCAGTGATCATGGAGCTAGTAAATGTTAGTATATGTATGTGTGTGTGTGTGTGTGTGTGTGTGTGTGTGTGTGTGTGTGTGTGTGTGTGTGTGTGTGTGTAGTGAAGGAAGACTGAACACCGACACTTGGCCAAAAACACTTTTAATGTGTAACAGCAAGCTGTACAATTATGTTGTTTACCTACTGGATCACTATTAATTTTCCGGGTAATTAGATTGCAAATAGTCTTGTATTATGTTTCTACTAAAGTTATTAAGTGCCACCACCCACCAAAAATGTTCCAGACTCATTCTTTGTCATGTCTATAACAGAGTCAATGTCTGACAGTTATACTACCAACATTATGACGTTGGTGCTGTAAAAGTGATCTACTGTTGTTGTTTATTGAATACTGTGCAATTTGTTAATTCAGACCTAAAGTGAAATCAGGTCCAAACTTTCTGCACTCTCAGCTAATCAAAACATAAATAAAAAATATAATGGCTTTCTGTATGGTTACATCATTTTTTATTGCAAGTGTTTTTACAATGATATTTAAAAAGATATTAACCAAAGACAAGTTAAAGGTCACACATAAAAGTCTACTACTTAAGCATCCAAAACTAAATGGCAAGAAAAAAAAAAAGACTTTGCAGGGTCAACATTAAATTCAGGTTTGAGACTTCATATTTTCAGCCAGAAAGATATGCAAGGTATTTTAACACACAAACAGAACCATCTGGGAAGCTAGGATCTGGAGTGGACTGGACATATGGATACAATTTCTCTGATGTACATTATTAGTAAGGAATTGAGCAATGAAAAGCATCAGCATGTTATGCATGCATGGAATACCATGAAAGTCCTTCCTTTCATCGCATGAAGACAATTTGTGTTATTCATTTTCTGAATTTACTGTCTCCCCTTCTATCACCCACCATGATATGTACAAGTCTGTTCAATAAGTCAGAGCAAAAAAATGCATCCATGAAGTATGCAGTGGAAATGGAAAACAACTGACATACATTAGAACAAAGCAAATATACAACATTCTTGCTACCAAACCATTCTCAAAAATCCTTAAGGAAATAGCATTCATTTATTCAGCTATTAATGGATAAAAGCAGCCTTGATGAATTAAGAACTAATTTCTTCCCCCAGCCATAAAACAGGATGTTATTGATGGAAAGTCATAGGTTAGCACAAAGCTAACTGCCCTTGCGAGCCATTGTAAGCCTAGCCAATTATCCCTTGTGAGACTCAAACCCTGCACCTTGTGTTTATAAGGCAAACACCTTAACCATTAGGCAACCCTCCACACCCTAATGGATAAAACAGCTTTGATGAATTAAGAACTCATCTCTCTCTCTTTCCCCCACATTAAACAGTGCAGTAGTCACTGAAAGTTCAAGTCCAATCACTAAAAATAATAATCAATTAATAGAAAAAAAACAGCCTTGATGAATTTAATAGCTCATATCTACCCCCCACCATAAAACAAAGGCCCTATCTGCCCTATATTATATCACAACAGCAGTTACCAGTAATTAGCAGCAATGACAGGAAGATACCCCACAATTATACCTCTGTACCAGTCATTACAAATCAATTGCATCTCACTGAAATCAGGGACAAATCAAGAAATAAATAACCAGACAAGAGCACTTAAACTATCAGTACTGTTAACCTGAGTCCTTGACAGAATAAGAGAATAAGAATTAATATACATTTTTCTGAAGTAAAGAAGTCTAGATTATAAATCTTTATAATCGTTGTCATTATATATTAAGTGCAATAATTTGGTTCCCTATTATGTCGTTGCAGATGCAGGTTGTTGAATGTGTCTTTGTCAAACAGTAAAGCGCGAAAAGGCAAAAGAGCAAAGCGGCATTTCAGCAAATTCTTTCCCTGGGAAAGAATTTGTTTGGCCCCTTTAGCTACTTTGCCTTTTTGGCACTGTAGTACGATCTTGGAGTTGGTATATTTAGGGGTGTGAGGGGCTGTGCCCCCCACGTTAAGTAATGTTTTACTGTATTTCTTGGGAGTTTTTTTCGGAACAGCGATTGTTTTCACTGGAAAATAATTGCTGGTCTGAGGTTTCGACATTGTAAGTTTTTGCTTACATTGGTCGGTTATCTGTCGTTCGCTCTTCTGAGAGTGCGATATGATAATATAGACCCCAATTATTTGCCACCTGTTTCCCCAAAAAAGATAATTGTGTTACAAAGCCATTGTTTGCATTACATTTTAATTTGACATGTCCACTAGTCCGGTCATTCCACCATATCTATAAAGAAAATGTGGTTATTGGTTTGAGTTCTGGACATTCTCCCAGGTTTGGTTGTTTCAGTCCAGCGTACCTCTCAGCTGTCAATTTTTCTGCAGAATGTCCTGATTTTTATCTCATTTTTCACCTGTATCGCATAAGATTTGTAATTTTCTGGCAAAGCCTTTGTCCCACCATCATCACTAAATAACATACATTTCAGTTTCAGACTCCATATCCTTCAGAAAATGTATGCTAACACAAATCCTGTTATTCTAACTACTTCCTAAGTATATAAGGGTTAGGCTTCAAATCTGTCCCTATCTGTGGGCCTTTGTTTAGATTTTTGCTGTATGAAGTTTATAAGAACACACAACCATTATCAGTATAGTCAGTCAGAGTGTGAGACAGCCGGTATGCAATAATTATATTTTTACTAGCAATATTAATTACTTTTCAGAAAAGTTTGTTTGCTATTTTCTGCCCTCACCCTGTAGTTTACTCCAAGTGAAAATAAGTTGAAAGTTGTCCATTGTTTTTCACTTTCTCTCTTACAACTAGGCAGGCCTCAGCAGTGGCACTGAATGAAGCCACTCAACTAGCAAAGTCCGAGCCTTTTCAATTTTTTTTTCTAAATTTAAATAATAGGTACCGTACTAGTGCCTACAGCAACTGATTTATTTAATTAAACAGAAACAGTTTGATTCACTGTGAACACCAAATATAAAGCCCCATGATTGTCTTCTTTGCACTACCCTCCTGTACTTGCACAGCCAATCACAAGTCTATGGGGTGGTGTCTATGCAAGACGATATAACAGGGGGGTGGGAGGCATGCTGTAGTGTCTTAGATGTCAGTGTAGTATGTTTTTGCCCTTACTTTCTTTTTCTGTTAAAGGGAAAAAATAATAAAAAATATATATTGTGCAAAAAGTTTATTTATTTATTTAGCATGAATTCTGCCCTCGATAAGACAGCACCCGGGTTGATTATTCCTTTAGCCTCACCCTTGCTACACTACTGATGTCAACTCTCCCCGAGATTGTTTCATATTTTTACTCTGTCCCTTGTAAATTTTTAGATTTTCTGAGGATTTTTGAGGATTATTCCACCACCACCATCGCTAAATAACCTAAAGCCCTGCAACATATTGCTTCCTTCTTGATTCCTACTTCCCCACTACCTTCCATCAATAAACTATAGATAACTTTACTTAATCATGCTACCCCTTAGCTTGTCCTCTGTTCTTTTCCTGCTTCTGAGCAATCTCTCATCCTACCATGACTCATTAGCTCTCAACATTTTTCCACCTGTGTCCCAGCCACATATCTGTGCTTCTTCCTTAAACTATTCACACATCTCACCAAACCCATTAAATGGTGTACCTCATCTTTACCCTAAATATAGACTGATTAAATTCATTGCAACTCAAATCAAAATAAAATTAAGTGGAAAAATACCCCCCAATATACAAAAATTATCCACAAAGGAGACATTCACCCTAATCCTGGCCCCCACCTATCACAACCAACATCAAGAAAATTCCCTTTCACATACAAATCTAATCCCCCAACAGTCAATCCCTCACCCTGGTAATCTAACTTTTGCTGCAATGAATATTAAAAGCATAAGAAATAAAACTACTGAACTACATACCAGATTACCCAACACAAGGCTGATAACGTAAACTTTAGCTTAGCCCCACACATTATAATAAGACATCACACTCTTTATTAGACTGGATCCTAGTATCAAACCCTAGTAAATTCACCAGCACAGGTACAATGTCAGACGCTCTCAGTGACCATCTCCCAGTCTATATAACCAAACATCTGACACATCCACTTTAGCCGCATGTTTATAAAAGAACACACAACCTGCCCAAGTTTAACCCAGAAATATTAATTACTAACCTATAACCTATTAACTGAGCATCTTAAAAATCCTCCACATAGATGATGCTGTAAATAAATTCGATACAACTTATGTGAATATTCTAATTAGCCTTGCACCTCGTAGAAGGAAGAGACTGAAAAAAAATAATGCAATTTTGTTATCCATAAAGATTAGAATGCTAATGCAGGATAAAGAAAAGTCATGGAAAGCAGGGCAAAAATGAAATACACCACAATATCTTACAAACTTTGGAATGCTCCAAACTATACTAAAAAACAAATAAATGAAGACAAAATATTATACTATAACAACATTCAGAACAATTGCAACACAGTCTTAAAAAAATCTGGTCAGACATTAAAGAAATCTTAAATGCCTGTCAAAAATTAAACCCTAACCCCTCTCCCAATAACACACCACTCAAAACTGCAATAGAATTCAGGTCTTATTTTATTGATAGTATAGCATCCGTAACCAAGGATTCCCCAAGATCTAATCCCAGCCCTACCCAACAGTCACTTGTCACCTCATCCACTTTCACCTTCAAACCTGTGCTGACATCCTATATAAAACTAATCTTAAACAATCTGAAACCATGCTCTACTTCAGGTGATGACCTTCCAAGTGAGTACCTTAAAATAGTAGCCAATAGCATTGCCTGTCCTGTCGCAATCCTTATAAATAGGTCAATCCAGGAATCCCACATTCCCTCTCTCTGGAAAAAAATAACACATTATCCTTCAACACCAATGAGGAAATTCAAATGACATCACTAACTTTAGACCTATCTCAATCTTACCACCCTTTCCAAAATACTTTGAAAAATGTATTCAAAAGCAATTGCTAAACTATCTTATACAGGAAGAACTCATATCCCTTATACAACATGGCTTCCTTCTTTTCAATGATAGTGCTGTCACTGCATTTATAACCTTTATAGATGCTGTCAATAAAACTAGATATAATGGAAAACTAGTCTCTTACTTATTTCTAGAATCATCTTAAGCCTTCAACTCAATTTATCACAGCAAACTTCTACTTCAAATGTTCTCACTAGGTCTGTCTCTCAACCCACCCGTCATTTGTCCAAAAGCTATTTGTCCAATAGGTATCAAAAAGTAAAATGACAATCTACCCTCTCTCCATATCTCCCAGTCCCCAGCTGTGTACCACAAGAGTCTATCCTTGAATCCTTCCTCTTTAACATTCTTACCAACATTTTCCATGTATCCATACAACAAGCCTCCTTAATACGCAGACAACTGCACATTCATATACATATTAGACAACCTAGCACATCTCAAAAAAATTACCTAGGAAGCTTTAACAGACACTGAAACATTATTGATACATTATTGTATCATGATTAATGATACATTATTTAAATACCTTTATATCCCATGAAGCTGATGGCTTTAAGTCAACACTTTATTGAAAACCCACATTTTCAAATAACTACTTAGAGTATACACGCTGTCATCTGGCCACTCAAAAGAAAAGCATTATAAAAGGCCAGGGCATTAGAGCTGCACATATGACATCCAAATATGATGATATGGCTAAAGAATTGGATTTTACAGCTGAAATGTTTCTGGATAGAGGATATCCTAGGGATTTGGTGACAGATACAGTGACCTATGTGAAAACACAATGGGGGACTAAATATCCACCCATTTTGGGAACTGGTCTACCCGTAACACAAGTTCAGACCAAAGATTCTTACAAGAGAGCATGCATACTGGAATATAACTCAGAAGTACAAAATATTAAGAATATTATTATTAAAAATTGGAATATTTTGAAATGTGATAGGGAAATATGTGATATAGTAGGTAATATACCAATATTTGCATATAAAACAGGGAAGAATTTGAAACATATGTTTGAAGCAAATACAGCAAATAAGTTCTCATATCGTAATGGTGTACATAAGGGCACTAGGAGATGTAGTAACCGCAAAATCAATGTTCAGTTATATATGAACAAGAGACTATTACTTTGGAAAATATTAGCAAAACTACTATTCATCTGAAGAGTGGCAATTGTAACACAAAAAATGTGGTGTACTTAGCCAAATGTCCACTTTGCCTCACATTCTATGTGGGAAAAACTAATAAGATCACTAAAAAACAGAATTTACAAGCACTTATGTCAAATAAAGAAATGTAACCTGAATAATGCCTTATATAGACATCTGACAAGTAGTTTACGATGTAAAACCTTTAAGTTTGCTATTTTAGAAGTCTTGAAGTTAAATCCTAGGGGAGGTTAAAATATTATTAGAGAAAAAAGAAGTTAGGTGGCAGCTGTTATTGAAAGCCACTAACTTTCCAGGCATCAATGATGTGATTTTTATCTAACCCATATTACAAGTTAGAGCTTTAAAATATGGTTTATATTATTGTTAGTATTCATTATATGCAGTACACTGTGTTGAGTTTAAAGTATTTATTCTTTTATTAAGTACATTTTCTGATATTTATTAGTGTTTGTTGTACATGTGATGTTTTAAGACATTGTCATTGGCTGATTTTAAGTATAAATATAAGGTAATTTAGATTCTATTTAGATTCTGATGTAGCCCATGGGTAGTGGGTGAAAGCACTTAATCTAGTAAACTTTTCATTGAAACCTGAGCAGATTGCTGTGGAGAGTCTGTACACTGCCTTTGGAGTGCTTACAGTGGTTTATTTCATAGACACTGAAACATAGCTTTCTAACTGACAACTCATTCTCAGTCAAAAAAAAACTTCCTTCTGTATATCCTCAAATCCCTCTCTCAGCATTTAGAATGCTTTCGCTTAATAATACAACCATTTACCTCACTTCTCATAGCAAATTATTAGGGATGATAGTGGCTAGCAATGTTAAATTCAACCTCATGTGAGAAATTGCATAAATAAATCCTTACTAAAAACTAGGGATGCTTTGTAGAGCCAAAGATTTTCTCACCAACGCAACTAAAACTACACCTGTCACACTACTTACCTCCTGCCCTCACTACTTTATGGCACACCTAGCCTTAATAACCTCCAGGCATCATAAAAAGCCAACCTCCTCCAGAACCAACCCTTATATAGCAGCAAAAAAGTCTAAATTGATTAGAACTGCACCACCAACTAACATATATACAGTGCATCTTACCACCTATAAAATTCTCCAGCATCCATCTACTTGTCCATCGGTTAAGACCATTCTACACAACTATGTATGTTCCTACTCAGTCATTATGATCCAGTAACCAAATTTGTACCCATACCATGTTGCTAAGGCCTGGAACTCCTTACCTATATTCATCAGGTGAGTACCCTCCCTCCAGTCCTTTAAAACCATTCTGAAAGATTTTCTATCCAAACTCTGGCTCTGTTTTTGCTCAACCCCAGGCTAAATTGTATCCCTAAATATGAAGACATACCTATTCTTACCTTACACCTCCATACCCCTCCTTCTTCACTCACATCTTTAGTTCAACTAACTTCTCTTCCCTGAGTCCCTATCTAGATATGCCATAACTCTGTTTTTTCTCCCACTTTAAATTACAATTCCTGTTTGTGTTATACTAGCATAACTTTAATTTCTCCAAATAACATAACTTTAATTTTTCTAAACTGGCTAAAACTTCTCTAAATATTAAATTGTTGTGATGTAAATTGTATCTATTCATAACTAATCTTTTCACGTTTTGTCTAATCTGGTGTAATTATCTGACCTATGAATGGTTTTATATTATTTTTGGAGATTGTAAAATTACTGTTCTTAAAATGTTTTTTAATACTTTGGAGCTTTTCTACCCAGGCCTCCACTGAAAATGAGCACCCACCAGGTTGGACTTTCCCAGTCAATAAATAAAACTACAGCCACTAATAATGCTACACATTAGACCTTTGTACTTCTTATTGTTTAGAAAATGCATATTGATACAAAATGTGTTGCTCTGTTAACCTTTTAACTGAATAAGAGAAATATTTAAAAAACAGTCCTTGATTTTGAACCTCTGTCTAACCTTTATTTGTGGATTGTCCAGAATTTTTAAGCAAAGAAGCTGAGAGTTGTGCTGCTGCCTGTTTGACAGTGTTAAATGCTTTACTGGCATTTAAAGTTGGTAAAACACTTCTTGATATTACCCATTTTTTTTCTGTAATTGGTAGTGCATAGAACAGATAACACTAGAGGTGCAGCACCCCACAAAAAAAAGCTCACAGCAGTCTGAAGCACACACACACACACACACAGACACACACAGACACACACACACACACGCGCGCACATGCACACACGCATGCACATGCACACACGCACACACGCGCACACACGCACACACACACACACACCATCCCAGACACATCACCTCTACCACCTCTTCATTGGAAAAAATGCTCCAGTAGACTGCTCGTGGCAGTTTGAAGCACACAAATACAATCCCAGGCATGGCTCCTCTACACACTTTTCACTGTAAAAGCAAAAAAAACACTCCTTGAGACTGCTCACAGCAGTCTGAAGCACACATGCCCCCTCCCTACCAGCAATACTGTATTGGCATTTCTGAAATTTGAATGCAGAAAGAATGCAGTAACAGCACAAGCCCCTTTGCCCCACCTTTGCTATGCTATTGGATAAAGTTCCATGTACTACTAACAATTATGATTAGGTTACTGATCATAACCTTTTATTATGTGTATCTTGACATGGATGACAAGATTCACCTATCAAGTTTCATGCTTGAGGTAAATTTATTGGCATCCCTGTCTTGAACACATAATAAGCAAGTTATGATAATCAAACTCACCTGTAATCTTCTATATATACAGCTACTGCTGAACATGCATTGTTTGTAATTATAGGGTTTCCATTTTTGTTGCTACTGCTGAACATGCATTGTTTGTAATTATAGGGTTTCCATTTTTGTTGCTTACATTTTACATAATATCACTAAATTTAAATTAATAAAATGAGAAGCAGAAGGCAACAGTCACAATGCCACAGGTACCAAAATTTTAAGTTTTATTGAGTGCTTTCATCTCTGAGTATAAGACTTCCTCAGAATAAATTTAAAAACAAAAGCGCTGTAATATATACACTCTCCTGCCTAGTAATTGATTATGCACCAATCAAGCATACCCCCTTTACTGATTAATTTCCTGATGGAAGAATAAAACTAAAATCATGCCCAGTAAATACAACTACATATAAATACAAAATCAAAAATACATACATAGAAGTGAACCAATAAAAGTTGAAAATTATAACGTAAAACCAAAAAACTTGAGTAGGGTGTTAGGTTGGATGGTAAGTGTCTCCAGTAGGTGTAAGTATACATTGTGATCTTTTTGGGACATCAAGTGAGGGTGAGGAGGCTGTCCTATAACTTGCTAGGATATGGTACAGAATTTTGTCCATTGTGATCTGCACATGGACTACCCTAAAGGTATGCTTGCTATTGATGTATATTGAGACACCTCCACTTTTAGCCCTACTTGTGCAACTACTGGTGTAAAAGTGGCAAATGCACTGAAACCTTGCACTGCTTGGCTAGTCTCTGCCTCTTTAAACCATGTGCAGAAATGTCTATATTCTCGAGTGTGAGGAGGGTTTGGAGGGAGCGTAGTTTTTTATTTAGACTCCTGGCATTGTACAGTAATACCTTCATTTGAGTTGATTTTGCTATGTCTATAGATTGGTGGCATTGCCTAAAAAGGCACTATAGAGGCAGACAAAGCCTTAGGCAGTCTTTGAAAGCCTAGAGGGGAAAGGTGCAGACTATCCTTGGCAAAGCAACATGGTCTTTTGACTATGTCCTCCCAAGCTGACAAATATTGGATCCCTTAGAATGACATCAGAAATACAGCCAGTTATTGAAATTAATCATTTTTTGCTCATAATGTGGCATCATCCTCAGTGATGGTAATATGCTGATCAGTGCCAGGTTCATACCAGCCTGAGACACATAATGTGAAAATTTCATAATGTTTCTCTTCATATAGTCTAGGGAAGTACATCTCAAGTAATTTACACGTACATGGAGTATAATAGAATCCTGCTAGCCCCTGTGACATAATGACTTGAGTGTGTGCATGATTTGGTGGATCCTGGCTCCAAATAAGCAACTAACAGTTATATCTTCTCCTCGTTCAGCCTGAGGGACATCAGTGTATCATTCAATGGCATCCCCTGCTTTAAGAGTCCTGGGATGTGTGTTTGCTTGCCTTAGGGGCTTAGTGTTTAAAGCTCCACTGAGAGTGACAGTATGTGTGGTGTTACATGTTATTTTT
This sequence comes from Protopterus annectens, assembly GCF_019279795.1. NCBI lineage: Eukaryota > Metazoa > Chordata > Ceratodontiformes > Protopteridae > Protopterus > Protopterus annectens. The sequence continues at coordinate 852,741,280 of NC_056725.1, forward strand.
TTCTAAGTGCCATTGGGCTTGCTGAGGCATAGCTTTGACAGCAGGTGATCAAGGTGATCCTTGTTACTTAGGAAGATCACTTTTAAGTGCCTCAGCATACATTAGTCTATGTGTGTGTTGTGCACTATGTGAGGTGGGTGTTGTGTGTGTGTGTGGTTTCAACTACCTGATGTGCACTTGTATGCAAGAGTTTAGCCTCCAATGTCATTATGTAAGTACACCTCTCTCATACTGTGTCTTCCTGTTTAAGTGGTTGTAGTAAATATGAGACAATTGCTAGATTGTATCAAGATACCCATATCCACCAAGCTGGCTACAGAGAAGTTTGGAAATTGCATATCCATTTTGTCCATTCCTTTGATTTCTGAGCTACAAGGGGGGGGGGGTGCACTGGGGTTAGAAGGCAATTAATAATATTAAGGGTGCTTTGTTTATGAAGACTAATAAAGGTGTTTTATACTGGGGCAGACTGAGTTAACAGTACTAAATTCTATTAATTTTAATGTTTACTAACACTGAATTGTACAAAACCATGCAGACATGCAAAATTTAGATCAGCAAAGAAAAAAACATAAAACTAAATAATGAGCCCTCTGGCCAATAAAATTATTACATTTGAGTCCTTTTGTGTAATTCCCAACTCAGAGACACCAGGCAAAACCTCCTGCCAAAAGATAAATAAACTGTTCCATAAACAATCATTCTGAGGTTTTTGTACTGACCTTGGTTTTTGGTGTTTAAATTCTTTTTGGAACCCCAACTGCCAATTCTTCTTAAATGTCTGTTTACATGCGTTTTGTTTAGACTCTTTTTGTTTTTTGCCAAAATAGGAGGGGTTGGAGAATCACTTAAAAAATTTGAAAAAGGAGTCCTTAAAAATTCTCTGTATCAACTTATCCCTTTCATCATAGTTTTTGATCACCTCTGCAGTGGGAGGTGGAGGGGGAGAGCTAAGTTTCTATCCAAAGGAGATTTTAAAATATCATTTTTAACATAATCTGGGAGGTTCTGAGGATTCTGTCATGTAAACTTCCTCAGTACAGTACCAGTGGCTAAAGCCCTTGAAGAAATGTTGACTGAATCATACAGACACTGTAAATAATGAACAATGGCAAGTAAAACAGGAAAAAATAAATTATTTTGTGACGTCCCCTCTCTAGCCAGTAATCAAGGAGCCTGATTCCTCACCACTGACACTGGAGAGGGACATTCACTTGGAACAAAAATACATACACACAGTATTTCCAGATGCAGCTCTCTGCATCAAGCACAATTTCCTTTAAGAGCATACAGGGAGGACACTCAGTCTGGGGGATGGTTTTCCTCCTCTCTCCAGATCCCCAATAAGACTCCTCAATGGCACAGCTATAGATCTGAGTCCTCAGATGAGTGTCCAAGCCAAATTTTGCACCACTCTTTCTGTGAAACCAGTGGTTTGTGGCTCTGCTCCAAGCAGCTGACACACACACACACTCTTCCAGATTTGATTTTCACACACACACACACACACACACACACACACACACACACACACACACACACACACACAGACCTGGAAAAGGCTGACACAGATTTACTAGCTATGTCCCCTTCTGCATAGACTATAAGGTAGTTAAACTGCCAGCAGACACTACAAAGCCAGCTACACTAATGCTCTTAAAAGGGTACCCAATTATACTGAGTGAAATTAATAGTGTTTGGTCAATGTAGTAAGGTTTACTGGAGAGGGCACAGTATTACCAAATAGATGTAAGTCAAGTCCTCTCAAAGTTTAAAATATTCTCTAAAGTACCAGCCACAATAAAAAGTTTAAATATATTTAATAATAAATAATAAAAAAACATGAAAATACTAAATATCTATTTGCAATAAACACTAGAGTTTCAATCACAAGAAGAATCTGACTTCAGATTTTCATGCTACCCCCTTGGCTAGAAGCTGCCAGAATTTAGCGCATATGTGTCAATAATACACACACATTCAGCTTATTAAGATCTATTGCAGATTCTGGAGGTCATAAAACAATTTCAAACCTTCACCCTTCTAGAGTAGCAATTAGCTGACCTCAAAGACAATACAGAAAAGTTTCTAGTAGAGACTATTTGTCTCTGGCTGCATTCAAAACTGTGAGATAATATTTTTATGGCCTAGGCCCAGTAATTTAATTTCAGAATATTTTTCAAAGTCATGTGGATTGAGATTAACCTCTTCTTTTACAGTATCCTCTGTTAAAACATATACATTTAATTAGTTACAATACACTCAGGAACCACTGTTGGTACACTGGAACGCAAGCAATGTTACAAATATATTTTCAACACAGCACATGTACAAATCAGTTTGATATACAAATGACATATAATTATTTACAAAATTCCAGCTAGCTATGCTGGCATATGTTACACATCCACTGCCCTACTTGTCCTGGGATAGCTGGCAATACCTTGCATCGTCACAAACTGCAGACAAAAATTCTGAATATCAAAGTTGCAGAAGCAAACAGTTTTTCTTCATACAATATTCCCATCCTTATCAGAAAGAGTATGATTGCAACTAACTTAATTAGTAGATGTAGGATTAACTAAAGCTATAGCTGCTGGGTTAGGTTTGGAAGAGTATACAAAAAATTAAAAGACTGAGTAACTTTATATAACCTATCTGACATTTTAGGGGCAGCTAGCTGACTATCAAGAAAACTGCAAGCAGTAACATTCACATCCTCCAGCACTGACAGAACTGGAGGAATAGGGGAAGATTCTGGAAATTCTTTCTATATAGCTCATAGTATTTTCTGAGGCACTGAGAAACCTCACTCTTCTCCCACTAAAAACAATAGACCATTCTGGAAATAGTCTCTGAGAGAAGATAAACTCCCATAGGAAAATCAGAAACTGAGCTCACCTGTGAGTCTGAATCAGTAATCTGAAGAGAAAACCCTGTATTTATCCCTGCATCTTCCTGTCCTGATTCAGAATCTTGAATCTCTTTAGGAAAACAGTTATACCTCTTTTTTTACCAAAAACTATTTTATAATAAGGATCAAAGGCCTGAATTAAACTCCGAGTCAGATCCAGTAAATTACTCCTGTCCAAGGAAATTTGAGCTGTAGTAGATACATATTTTCTGTTTTTTTTTTTTTTTTTTTTTTTGTTATTTTGTTTTTTTTTTTTTTTTACAGGCAAATTGGTCTAAGAGTATTATTAATGGCAGCAGCAGCAGCTTCACATGGATGGGCACAACATTCTGACAAAACAGAGAAGCCTTCCATATTCCCTTTCCCAGGACCAACAGGAGTGGCTCTCTCTTGCCCACTGAGAGGACCCCAATACTTTCAGAGGACATGGCTAACCCCTGGTCCTTAGTGGCTGTAGGTGCTATATCATATGGGTTCAGAGTAAAAAAAAATGAGTGGTCTGAGGTACAACTAATAGCTACAGCAGAGACACCCATCTGCAGCTAAGGAATATTACTAGCCTGCTATGGGGTCAAAGGCAGTTTGCTTAATTATTTTTTGTGTCTGGAAGAAAGTGGGACTGACCGAAAGTGGGACTGACAGTTTTTTGCATGGTCAAGCTGAAAATGGTTTCTCTTTCCCAGGAAAAAATAAGCAGCAAAAGTCAGTAAAAAATGTAAAGCCTTTAAAAGTCACTTTTTTCATAGAAAGGCATGGTAAAGCACTTTAATACATGTTTGCCAACCCCAAAATGTAAAATAAGCACAATTTATTCACAGAGAAAATGTTTTTTGATATACTTTGAACAACTTTTAAACTGACAGCAAAAAGTGCACTCCCATTTAAAAGTACAACACATATGAGGTCAATAAAGAGTTAATTACAAAATAATATGTGAAAGCACTAGGTGATAATCTCCTAAAGGAGGAAGTGTAGGGGTGTATCACTGTGCCACTTTGTTTTTTACTGAATTTTCAATTTTTTGTACTGTGATGTTGGAATACATTATTTAATTATGTTTACCTGTTAGTGTCTATATTGGATTTGCTAATGTCACCGTTTATTTTCAGTTTCATGGAAACTGCTATGGTAAATGTATGGCAGTACAATATATTCTTCTGATTAGAATTTAAACCCATGTGCCATCTGCTTGAGTTGGTGTCAACTCAGGTAGATGTAAAAGATCCCATGGCACCTATCAAAAAGAATAGGGGTCCTTTATTAAAAACAACCATAATTATTTATATTCCTGCTTATTTACATTATACATACATATTTTTCATTATTTACATTATATGCAATATTTACAAATCATACACATCTTCCTTTTACATTTCCTTCATCATATACATATAACACTTGAATGTTACTTTTTTGACCACCAGTCCAGTTTCCATAACCAAAACCTTATCTTTTTTAATATCATAGCCAAATCCCATTTTTCATTAAACATGATTTTCTTCACTCTCTGATTCCAGATTAAACATAGTATACAGAACATTTTTATCAATTCTTTTGACCCCTTTTTTACTTTTGTTTCTATAATACCTAAATTCAATAATATCCATATTTAAATTGCTGACCTCTTTAAATCCTTCCACATAATTCACATCCCGGACCTTTTTCCATAACCTTTTAACATTTTTACATTCTAGAAAAACATGATCACAGACTTCAAATCACAACAATGGAAGCAGATTCTACTTTTGTAAGGCATATTCACCTTTACCGGTAACTTTTGTATAGTTAGTCTCCATAGAAAATATTGACACTCTGTATTTCCTTTACATCTTTCCATTCTTGCCTTGATTACATTATTTTTTCCATAGTCAAATCTTTCCATGAATGGATGTATTCTATAATACTTTTCCATAATCCTGTTATATCATTGTTTTCTTTCATTTTCAATTTTTTCACATTTATTTTCCAATAAATAATATCTTGATGATTCTCATTTCTTTATTACAACAAACTCTCCTTTTTTTGGAACTGAAAATCATTCTGTTTTATACTTTAGACTTAATATTTTAGTTAATAAAGATACCTCATTCTCCTTTAAACGTTTTGTTACTCTAAATAAATTTAATGAAGCAGTATACATTATAGGGTTTATTAACCCCAATCCTCCTTTTTCTTTACTCACATATATCACCCCTCTTTTAACAGGTTTTGACCTCAATCCCCAAATGAAAGAAAACATTACATTAGATACATCTTTCTCTAATATCATAGCAACACAGAAAACACCTGATAACTTTGAATACCAATGTGGAATTAATTAAATGAATCTTTTTAATGAACAAAAGCCTGAAAAACTTCCAAAACATATACATATGTTTAATTTCCTCTGTTTTCTTTTTCCATATTGTTTCTATAATTTCTTGTCTACCAAAATTAATTCCAAGAATTCTAATTTTAGTCATATTAAATTTAATTCCACAAATTCTTCCCCAAATCCTAAACTTTTACTTTTATATTTGTTTAATACAAACCCTGTTGTTGAATAATCAATTATGTAATCACTTCTTTCTTACCTGCTGCATAATATAACAAATAATTTAACAAAATAGACATTTTTATCCCTTCGTCAGAAATATCTCATTGCTTCCAGTTGTCTATTCATATATGTAGATATTACATTCATTACTAATATAAGTAGCATACCACTTAGTGGACAACCTTGTCTGTACCCTTCTCTAAATGTATATCTTCCCTTCACCAACAATTTACCATAACCTTTCCTGTATTACACTTATATACTGAAGTACAAACATTTATAATCTTTTTGCTTATATTATGTTTCAAATATATCCCATTATACTTCATGACATGAACAGCATCAAAACCTTTACTTTTCTCCTACCATTATTTTTACCTGTACATTTCTAAGTACTATATCCTCTACTAATTGCCTAATTATTAATAATAAATCATGAACCTTTTTATCTGTTATACCAAACACATATTCATTTACAACTTTACCTTTGTCTTTCTTAATTTTGTAAAATTTTCATATAAAGCTTCTAATCTGTGTTAATACAATTGGTCTCCAATTCTGTAGTTCTCTTTTCACACCTTTTTCCATATAAATCTAATAATATCTAAAACTTTTATTTAACCATTCATTTAATACCTTTATAAACCATTTTTACTGTATATTCAAGTTTTTATACAACCTATAGTCTATTCAATCTGGTACTGCTGCCAAGTCTAGTTTTATGTCTTCTAATGTCATGACATCACTATCTTGCTTTTTGCACCACTCCAAAATCCGTATTCTTCTCTCTAACCTTTTTAAAACTATTTATATTTAGAGTTAAGAATTTAGATGTAATAATAACTTAAATAATATATATTTAGCCTTTCCCTTTCTTTTATTTTTTTAAATCCCTCTTCAATTTTCTGTTTCCTCTCTCGTACTCTTCACTCAATCAAATTTCTTTTTTGCTTTACAATGTTCCATTTAATATCATCACTATCACTCAAACCTGATTTTTCTTCTTCCATTTTTCCCATATTTAATTCTTTCGGCATACTAACTTTGTATAACTACATATTTATCAATAGTTTATATTTCTGTTCTCATTATTTCTACTTCTTTTTGTCCATCTTCAACCCTTTGATCTTGTTCTGTTAATACTTCTACAAGATCAGCCTCCAAGTTTTTCCTTTTTTCGTCACTTCCCCCAAACGACCCTTTCTGTTACATTTGTAACATCTCACTTCACAATCCCTTACATCATGTCCTATTTTTCCACATGAAAAACATCTTCTTTTGTCCCACTTACTGATTAAATGATCATTTTACCACACAAAAAACATGTTTTAGGCTAGCCCCAATATTTTACCATGCCCCTGTTTCCTTCAAAAGTTATAACACCAATGCACAGTACTCTTATTTTCAATTTTCAAAATCATGCTAAAATCCCGCAATCTGGTCCATAAGCCTCTGTTATCATACACTTTTAACACATTTGATACATTTTTACATAACTTCAACAAATGTCCTTTGAAATACTCTTTATCTACTTCAGTTCTAAATTGTATATTAATTTTTTTTATTCATCTTTCTATAAGATGCTTTAAATATGTACAAATTCCACTGTACATAATTTTTCTTCCTTTCATATTCTTCAAAAATGTTTTCCATTGTTTGACCAGTCTCGAATATATGTCATAAAAAGTCTCTTTTTTAATATGTATAAATGCTCTTACCTCACTTGCTTTAATTCTTAATGGTGAAATTACATCATCCTATACCTTATATCTGTTCAGTCCAGTGTCTTCCTTTTTTCAATACATACAGTAAAAAGTCTCTTTTCTTAACACCTGTTGCTTCTTCTTTCTTTTCTCGGCTCCTGTATATGATTTGCTTTTCATGACTGTCTCTTCCTCCTGTTGTTTCTTTTCCATTTAGTGTCCCCAGGACACATCTTTGCCACTCCCCATCTCACTTTCATTAACTAAGTCCAATAATGCATCATCCCACAATCCTCCTGACTGGAGGGTTGTAACCTCTTCCAAATCCATCACCACCTCTGCTGTATTTTCTTTTTAAGAAAGCTCAATCGCTTTCTTTTCACCTTCATCTACAGGCTCGCCTGCCTGCCCTTTCTTAACCCTTACTTCTGACATCATTGCTGCCATAACATCCTTATGATTTATGAATTTTCCTTCAGTTTTGTCACCCACTTCTTTGTTTGTGTATTCTTCAATTTCCTCCATGCTTCTCTGAGCCATCTTCATACTCAGGCCATAAGACAGAAGTGCCACCATGAAAAGTGTCCCCATACATGAAAAGAGTAGGGCAAGTTCCCCAAAGCCCTGGCAAAACTTTCCCCTAGTAAAATAAATACCATGTTGTGGCTCCCCTGACAAGAGACCATAACCTAGTTGTCTATCCTGATCAACAAGGATAAATAAAAAATCAATAAATATTCTTTGGGACTATAAACCAAATGAAGTACACAGTTCTGTTAAAAACTGTTCATGCTATACTTACATTCCTAGCAAAGAAGACCTAAGCTATTCAAGCAAAGTGCATCTCATCATAACTGGGGATTGGTATAACGGTTAAGGTGTTTACCTCACAAACACAAGGCACAGAGTTTAATTCTCACCTTTAAAAAAGAAAATTGGCTAACCTTTAAATGGCTTGCAAGAGTAGCTAGCCTAGTACTTACTTCTGGATGCTTGTTTTGCATGTCAGGTGGTCCGTTTATACACAGAAGCTGACTGCTGTTCATAAAGATGAGGAATTTGTTCAGACACTGCTGAATATCAGAATATGCTTTGGTGGATTATGCAGGTTATTTCTTGTTTTGTCTTAAATGTAATCTAAAATTTATTGTAGCAGCTCTATTAGTTATCTACAGCAAGAAATGTTTGATTTTGCACAGCATGAATAAATGTTTGACACCATATATATATATATATATATATATATATATATATATATATATATGGGTCTAACACATTTCACTGAATGCACATTTCACTGAAACTCAAATGACTGAACACAAATCACCGAAAGCACAATTCACTAAAAACTCAATTCATGAAACACATTTCACTGAAAGTAATATATGGTCTTTTCCCCACTGTAGTGAGACCCTGGAGTTAGTATATACAGTAAGGGGTGTGTGGGGGGCACCGCCCCCCACATCAGGGATGTGTGGGGGGCATAGCCTCCCACATATTTTAAGTATGTATTATATTCGGAAAAGAGTAACATATTGGAATTGCAAGTATCCATGTATATAGTTCAAAATATTTAAAATATGTGGGGGCTATATATAACTTTCAGTGAAATATGTTTCAGTGAATTGAGTTTTCAGTGAATTGAGCTTTCAGTGAAAAGTGCACACTAATTTGACTTTTAGTGAAATGTGCATTCAGTGAAATGTCCTTGACCCATACATATATATATATATATATATATATATATACATATATAAATATATATATATATCCATTTATATATATATCCATTTATATATATATATATATATATATATATATATATATATATATATATTTATATATATATATATCAACATGACCTCCCTTTCACAATTGGAAAATCTTTACCAGCACTGGAGTTACCTATGGTGCATGCAAGCAAACTTGCCCTGCTCTACATAATGAAGTTGGTGAGCTCCCACCAATGAGAGCTGGCAAAACAGCAGATCCCCTCATTACTGATCTCATTACCAATCAGTAATCAGCCTAGCTCTGACAGTATTCCTAATGAATGTGATAGCTTTATGAATTACAGTGCAGCACAACAGTGGAGCACAACACCACAAAACACATCTATGTACAAATGTATGAAAAGTTACAGAAAGATTTTCACTACTGTGATTCCTATCATGTACCACAATACACTACAGCAGTTGTTGGGTTGCAGAATGGGGTGGGGTTAAACTGTGTACTGGCGCATTCTGTACACCCATATACCACTGTGCATAATACCTTCCTATGTGCAGTTTATAAAGAATCGGGCACATTTCTAGATTACCGTTATGGATGCACCCATGCACCACTGTACAAAATACCTTCATGTGTGCAATTTACAAAGAACTGAGTACATTTGTAGATTGCCATTATGGATGCATTTATGCATCACTGTGCATAATACCTTCCTGTGTGCAGTTTATTAAGAATGGGGTAAATTTATAGATTGCATTATAAACTGGATCCGTGTCTGTGAATCATGATCCAGAACAGTGGCATCAAGACATATTGTGTTGACCGCCTGCACAGCTGTTTGCACTATAACTATGAAGGGTCTGTATCAGTTTGCCAGACTGCTCTATATTGAACCATGACATGACACGTCTGATACATCCATTCCTGATCCACTGAGAATTGTGGATAGCCTTTGACTTGGGTTGCAAATTCAACGCATCAGCTGTTCCCATGGTTTCCAGGGAGAATATGGTTTGGGAGTTGATGAAAGTCTTCTGTGTGGCTTGAATAAATGCATTTTACAGGTATTACTACCCATAGTTACACAGATGCATCTTCATATGAGCACACACAACCATGCAGATGGACATATAAACATGCAAATGCACATACACATACATGCACTGAGTCCATGGTAATAGCTATCAGAAGAGTGTATATGAAGTATAATAAGCCACTTTAAAATTAATTTTATGCTCACTAATTTTTGGTTTATACCTTGCTATTCTATAAAATAGTTTATGCTTTAGCAGCTTGTATAAATGTATAAAAGTTGTTTTCATCATACAGATTCATTGACAACATTCTATGCATAAATTAATAAAAAACACCTAAACAGGTCAAGTTGTTGAAGATGAAAACTAAAAAAAAAAAAATCTACTTTGTAAGTGCTTTTTTTTTCAGAACTTCATCAGACAGAATTGAAAAATAACATACATACACTTAAATAAACATCCCAAAGTCACATGACATCATACATGACTAATGTCTTAGTTTCTCCTTCTTCTGTAAGTAAACTTTAAAATTGTCTTTGTCACTAATTCCTGGGAAGCAGCTTGCAACTTATCTTACTTGCCAAAAATATTATTTGCAGTAACATCCTCTGAGCCAAACCTGTTGTTAAAATTATTAACAGCATCAATGACAGAGAATAAAAAATTCTAACTTTTGCCACAATTTTCACCATGTCTGGCCAAGGAAATGTTTGTCACCTGTTTCATTCACGCATACGTTTGCATAAATTTCAGCTATTCCTTTCAATGCAAAATGAATGGCACAAAGAACACCATGCCGCATGCGCAACAAAGCTTGACTAGTAAAATTTCCCTGGGATTTTAATTTTCTCATTGTTTAAACCTATTTCCCAATGTGAATACATTTGCAGTATTTGCAACTGAAGCATTTAAACATCCCTGTAGTACCACATTAATTTGCTTGCCATGAATTATTAAGTCCCCTTTGAAAAATATCCTTACAATTTGTTCCCCATCTTTTAACAAAGAGAGGTACCCCCTCCTTTGCTTTTCATAGCTTCAGTGAATCCATTGATCATTTTTCAGTTGTTATTGTAATTCTTTTAATGCTACCTTCATCCATAGAGGCTTTAAGAAGCATCACCAGACTGTATTTGACTAGATATTTCAGGCTTAGTCTACATTGTTTAAAAATGTCTCTATTTTACTTATGATTTCATTAAAAACTTCAAAAACTATTCCCTTAGGATAACCTCTGCTGACAAATCTCTGCATCAGAGCCGAGCACTCATCAAAAAAACAGATTTCATCTGTTAACATGCTTACTCATGCAAACTGCCCTTTAACAATATTTCTTTTAAGAACTGCAGAACACAATGCTGCTAAACAGAAGTGTTGCTAGGGTGGGGCAAGAGGGCAAGAGGGCAATCACCCCAGACACAAAGTGTTGAGAGCTTGTGATTAGCATTATCATATCCATCATCCTGTAATGACCTAGTGGCTACAATGTGGCCATCAGGATATTACAATTAACTTTTTTTTTTTTCTTTTGCTCTTCAATGGAAGAGCTAATAAGGGGGGTTGATGTAACTAGGAAATTATGGTAGAACTGGACAGACAAATATGTTTCAAATAAAATCTTCAAGTAAAATCTTCTGTAAAGTCAGGTTTACCTTTACATTGTCGATCCCAATATGGACGAAATGGCTTTTGCGAATACTGAAGTGCGAACGTCTCCAACATCGAATTCTGAAGAAGCGAATGACAAAACCTCGCCCATTTCTGACCCATGGTAGCACTGGTGTGGAGGTGTGGCGTGGCCAGTAATGTCGAAAGTCGACATATTTTCGACATTTAAAATTTTTTGCTGTTTTGGTTTTCTTAAATGAGTCGATTAAGTGGCTGGTTGACGAAGTGTGATAGATGATATAAAGGCAAACCATAAAGTCAGAGTTCATGACTGACAGCCTTGAAAGGTGTTTATTAGTTTGAGGTTTTAAAAATATTTAGCCAAAATTATTGTATCATGTTCTCCCCTTCAGCAAGGACTACATTATAGTTATTGAAAGACTATATATTTTTTTAATTTTCCATTCTCTGTGACTTTTTATAGCAGTGAGTAAAATGAGCTGTCCTTTCCATTTCAGAAAGAGGAGTAAACTGAGTTGAGAAAGTGTTTATTTTTTTTTTCTTGGCCACACTGTCTGAACAAGTTGATTTGAAATGACAACTGTATTTGAAAAAAAACTACAGTTTTAGAAAATATGTTTTCACCATAATTCATTTATTAAATGAGCTCTGCTATATTTTATTGTGCCATTGCAGGGCAGTTTGTTTAACTTACTGGGTACACACAGATATATTTGAAAAGACTGCCATCCAAAATATTGACATGCTTAAGAAAAATCAGATTATACAAACCAAATTCAGTTTATACTCATCAAATAGTAAATTTTCTAGACTTTCTTTCAAGTTGGATTAGGACAATTGACATTAGTTTTCACAAGTTTCTAGAAAGACTTTTTAGCTTGAAGATATTGTCTACTTTTTACATTTTCATGAGTGGAGATATAATCTGTGGGCATTTGTTAAATGTTATGAGCTTTTAGATTTGTTTCATGTTACCTAAAGGAAATATGCTATCATCTAAGACAAGCTTTTTTCAATGTGTAAGATTCTTCCTGGATCAAGCAGTAGATTTGTATTGGAGGTTGGAGGAGGAATAATAGCAAAACTCTCAGATAGGGATTATGCAATTTGTTCATGACTCAATCCTGTTTTTTTTTTTTTTTTATTACCAATGATTTTGAAAGACTAGAATATGTTTAGTACTGTTTTGCTTCTACAAAATGGTCACTAATTGTTATGATTTCCATGAAATTTATCATCTGTTTCAGTGAGTTCCTATGTTGCTTCATTTGAAAGTTTTGTGCAGTGTAATATTACCATAAACAATGATGCAGGCTGGTATTATAGAACTATGTCTGAAAACACCAAGCTTCTGCAGGTCTTTTGTGCTATACATTTTAGTAAGCTATTCTGTTACTAATTACTCTCGCAGACAAGGATTCATATGCACATTAACAAGTGTATTTAAGACATAAGATAGACGAAGGAATAAAATGTATGTGTGTGTGCGCGCGTGTGTGTGTGTGTGTGTGTGTGTGTGTGTGTGTGTGTGTGTGTGTGTGTGTGTGTGTGTGTGTGTGTGTGTGTGTGTGTGTGTGTGTGTGTGTGTGTGTGTGTGTGTGTGTGTGTTCTGGTGAAATGGAAATTCCATTTTTTTCTGGGCAGCTTTTCTCCTTGAGAAACGTTTACATTTTAGAGTCCATTTTATTAGTCTTTTTACTCTGTTGTATTACATTATTAAACATTTTGCTTATACTGTTCTCCAGTGAAGAATATATTCAAATTAATATTTATTTAAAACTATTTATCATGCTCTGGTTTGTAGACAGAGAGATTATTTGGTACTTGATTGTGTGGTTTTTATTTGTAGTGACATTTTAGGCAAAAATCTTCAGATAAAGTCACCATTATTTGTTACCAGCTGAAGTGGTACCCTTGATTTCAGACTGTCTGAGAAGTTTTGGCTAGTGGTTCTGAGTACTGAAGCAGCAGAAGGAAAGCCTGTCTGATACGTCTTGTGAGATGAAAGGTAGGAGACAACTTGCTACTGACTTTGAATTCTGCTCATGATCCTGTGTAAATAATGAAGAGACTGTTTATAAACTGAACAGAAACATTGGAATTATTAGGCTTGTATGAGGAAACAATACCTTACTCTATCAAAAGCTATCAAAAATAAAGCAAGGAGACATGGCCCAAGTTTCACATTTCCAAAAATCTGGACAGCCATATAGTCTGTTTTTCCCTATTTATCAAAGTTTCTACGCTTTGTTGTGTTATATGTTTTCCATTTGTTCCAATGGGCTACATTAATTGCTAGAATTCATCTGAGAGGGCTTTAGATAGTTTGAATGTTTTTGAGAAAAGATTATCTCATTGGTGACTTTGTGCAACAGCTCTGAAGTAATTTTTATTTTTTATTTTTGGTAGTGTCACTTAATTATTTATGCATTGTTTATGCATTTCAGTAATATAGTGACAGTTACCGTTAAATCTGTTACTTTTATAATTTAGCTATGTTTCCAGTTTGCTTATTTTAAATTAGTTTAGATAGCTGTAATTTAGTTTGTTTTGATAGTAATTTTTGAATGGCTACTTGTGGTCAGCGTCTAATTTTTATTTGAACATTTTTCATTCAACTACAAATTAATAAGATCTTTTGGGGTAGATTAATGTGGTTAATGTTTTGTAGGTTGCCTGTTTGGTGAGTACTAAAAAGTCTCCCCCTAGATGAAGCAGTAGCATAATTTAGCACCAAATTCCTTGCTATTCTTAACTTCCATACTCCCAGCTGCTCTATTAGAACCACAGTTAATATTGTACCGTGGCTTTCTAAAGATACCAAAACCAAAATTTCACTCAGAAACAAAGCATGGGCCATCTACTGAAAAACAAAAGCCCCACTTGATCAACTAAGATTCAGACAGCTAAGGAATGACACCAAAAAATCCATAACTTTAGAAAAAAGGACTACTACTACCATCTACTGCAAAAACACCAAAAACAAACCTCAAAAGTTCTGGGCAGGAATAAACAAACTACTCCACCCAGGCCAAACCTCCACTCCACCCCCCCCCCTCAGCTTCCCAACAAAATTCTCCAGTAGACATTGCTAATAACTTCAACAGCTTCTTCACAGAGACTATCCAGTCTCTAGCCAGCCAACTCTCTCCCAATGGCTCTAATTCTAATGCAGCCACACCCAGTACCCAAACATACTTTACCTTCCAACCTGCTCCTACTCAACCTATTCATGCCCTACTTAAGAAACTAAGGCCCACCACCCTTGCTGCTGACCTCCTCCCAGCAGACTATCTGCAAAAGGCTGCTGACACCATAGCATACCCCATCTCTATCTTGATCAGCAGAGCTATATCTGAAGCTACTGTACCCACTATATGGAAAATCTCCCATGTCATACCTCTCCATAAAGGAGGCAGTTCCACTGAACTGTCAAACTTTAGACCCATAGCTTTTCTGTCACCTCTAGCTAAAATTATAGAGAAGTGTGTACACATACAGCTCATGCACTACCTCACATAGAACAAGCTGTAGTCCAACTTTCAGCATGGCTTTAAGCCACACCACAGTACTACTTCTGCCCTCCTCTCTTTCTCTAATGTCATTAACCACAACCGCAATAATAAACTATCCTCAGCACTCTTTCTAGATCTATCCAAGGCTTTTGACATGGTTGACCACAAAATGCTTATAAATACCTTGAAGGCCTTCTCCTTAAACAACCATGCACTCCAATGGTTTCAATCCTACCTGCAGGGCAGTCAACAGGCAGTCCTATGGCAGGACAAGCTATCATCTCGCCTACCCATCACATTAGGAGCCCCCCAGAGCTAGGATCCCTTCTTTCTCCATCTTTTCTCCATCTTTATCAATGACCTTCATTCAGTCATCCCAGATG